>NC_092129.1:88637668-88937668 GCF_043159975.1 Macaca nemestrina
ATTTGGAGTTAAAGAGTTCAACTTGGAAACCCTGGTTAGCATTGTGAAAACAATTCTCTGTCAATTGAAACTAAGAGTCAAAAAGAAAGAGCAGATCCAGTGGAAGCAGGCTTTTCAGGTATGTTTACCACAGATCATTCAGAATTTCAGTATGACTTTTATCTCAGTTTCAGAAGTTATAGAATTAAGTTAATTGTGTTACTTTTTATTGTAAACAGGCTATAATCCCACACAAACTATTTTCATACTGGCCAACATCAATCAGATCAGTGAGGACACCATATAGGATAGTTAGGAAGATGTAGGAGATGATGTAGGGGGTAAGAAGCAAATTAAGAAAAAAGAAAAGAAAATTAAAATTTTAAATTATCAGTCAAGGTCTCATTGTCTAACCTCACCTTCAACCAAATTTATCTCATGACTGATATCTTCTATTAATGGCAATTAATTATATAAAACAGGAGAGAGAAGATCATTGACTCCAGTCTCAATGGCAATTTTTCAAATCCATGACCAGGGAAGAAGGAGGAGCCTGAAAGAATGGTAAAGCTTGTTCAATCCCCATATGTGCCCATTAACTTCACAAAAAGAAAACTGCTCCTAGACACAGTCCCAACCCCTGCTGGTCATCTCACAAATGTGCCACTGGTCATGCACAAAAGAATGTGGATGGCTCTTGTCACAACTTCTAAAAATCATGGTGGGAATAGTGACTATGTCTACTTACTGAACAATGCTCAAGTAACCAGTCAAAGGCTTTAAAGATTTTCTTTCTTTGTTTCTTTCTGATTCTTTTTTGTTTGTTTTATCTCAGACTAATTTGCATTTGTGGAAGGATAGCATTTTCTGAAGGAGAAAAATGCATGTTTTCTTTGCTTCATGATTGGGGGAGCAAGTAAAAAAACGACAATGATTAGAAAAGTGAGATGTTGCACTGAATCAACAATTTGAAAACATAATTTAGAGCCACTAAATATGCCTACTAGAAAATATTAAAACATCTTTTCAAATATAAGGTCCTTATATCCTCAGAAATTATTTTATATACATAATTTTATACATATATAATTTGATATAGATTGTTCTACAGATGATAGAAACAACATAAAGAATAAATAAATTTTGATTCAATATATTAAATATACAGATTTTTAGTAGCTCTATATCTCAGTATCCTCAGGTACTTTAATGGAAAACTAGAAAAGTGCTAGTAAGAGATGGTAAAAAATAAATTATGGTTGATGATATGAAGACATGAGAGGCCTGTTTTAGTAAAAGCCTCCATGTATACCAATCCTCTTCCTAATCCACTAGGATTGTACCAGCAGGTTGGCACTCACAGAGCATCATCTTTTCAGCCCAGAACACTGCCATTAATTTATGATTCTATAGCTAGCAGAAACAACCTGGTTGCAAATTTACATGCTTTGGGCATCAAATAAACTAATTAAACCGATCTGTACAGTAATTGTCTTCTACTGTTTACTGATTAAAAAGCCCTTGAAATAATGAGAATTCCTTGAAGTAGGAAGGCTTGGACCCATGAGCTATGATGATTATCGATGGTCTCAGAACTCCTCCTTGAGGACATGAGGTTAAGAGGCGGTGAGGAGGAAGAAAATGCCTGGCCCACCTCTCAGCAGTCACCTTTCTGTCTGGGTCTCTGACTCTGAGACAAGTGTATCTCATCTCAGAGTTTAGAACTCAGATTCTTCATGGTCAATACTCCTTAACCAACACTGCAAGAAAGCTCAGGAGATTCTTTAGATAAATGACTTACACAAGGGCAAAAGCTATAAGGGAAAGATTAGTATAAATATAACTCTATACAAATAGTAGGACACTCTTACTCAATTTGTCCATAATTTATACTTTTTTCTAAAAATAAAAATCATTTGCTTCTAGATAAAAGAAATTATGATTCTGGCAACAACTTGGTGAGGAATATGTGCATTACTAGTTAGACAAAAACAATTTCCAAAGATTTTCAGAATTGTATGGAAGTCTCAACCACCAACATTTGGGGACAGTTTTCTTATATTTTCTAAAGAAATGCAAAAGTTGAGATAACATTCTGAACATTTCTCATAACACTCAGAGTCCTGGAACATTGAATAACCTAGGCAATGTTTTATAATCACTTTCTGTACTTAGCCACTTTGCACTCAAAAATACAATATGGTTACAATTATGTTAGAAAATTTTGTTTTAAGATTCCACAGTAATCCAGATCAAGATATATTTTCTGGAGATACTCAGTAGCACCTGTCAATTATTTCACTACTGCTTTCACCTTTAAAAACATAAAGGAAAAGCAGAAGAAAGACATTTATAATCAATTACTTTAAAAAAAAATGGAGATTAGTGCGTTACAGAAATGTCCTTAAGACATCTAATGTCTATTTTTATGTGTGCCTAAAACTTAAGAGCTGCTAAACTATTCTCTTGTATATTGTTTTAAAATTTATATAAATAGCTCTCAGGTTGAGAATGCTTGCTAACTTTCTGCATGAATTGAACTATCACTAGGAAATCTTCTCAAAAAGACTGCACAATGAAAACTCAAATGCAGCTGTTAGCTACAATTACCTATTGTAGTAAGAGTCACATCCAACCTCTTGTAAGGTGCTATTGCTCATTTAAAATCAGAAAGACAGACCCTGTTTTTTACTAAAATAGAGGCCCTCGAATCATTAATAACTGCTGTCAACAAGATAACAAAGCAGCTTTTTAAAGTTTGATTTACAGTGTTAGTTCTGTGTTCATATCCCTCATTAGCTCTGATTCATAACTAGACAAGACAGGGCCAATATTACTGCTCTAAAGTGAAATATTATCACATTTTGATTATTTTTTTACCTTAAATGAATGTGTTTTGTTGGGGTGCCCAAATATAAACTGTCTTGCCTTTGGGACATTTATTTAATTTTTTAGAAAGTAAGTCCTGGTGAACAAAAACAAATAATAATTCCAATTGAAAATTCTCCTAGAATTAATTTCCTCCTCCCTTCAATGTTTGGTGACAAGTTAAATCTCATATTTTTTCTATATTTTGGGCCAAGCCACATGTTTTATTTTTAAAAAATAAAACCTGTGCATTGTATACTGCCTGATTTGCCTCACAGCATTAATTTGAACACTAAAGAAGATAAAGTATATGAAAATACCATATATTATGAATCATAAATAAATATACTTAAAAGTACTGTTTTACTGTTATTTTCCAAGTCGAACACAATCTACATACAGAATATATTTCTTGATTTTACTCCCTATTGCCTTTAGGTGTTTACACATCAATACTGATGTACCAAGTTCATCTTCCTTTAACTAGCATGGGAGGTTCAAGACCTAGAGAATTCAGCTGAGAATCTGAACAATTAACTTGGAGAGTCTTCAGCTGCGACTCTGAACAATTAACTTCATCCTACATAGCATCAGCAATAAGAGCCACTAGATAGCCTTTCTGTCTTAAATGTCTAACAGTGCAGTTACTTACCTCCTTGGACTAATGTAAAATGTTCTGGAGCTTCCTGCTCAGCTAGATAGAATGGACCAAGGCTGTCATCTTGGAAAGCAAAGGGCAGAGCTCTGAAAATATGACACATAGAAAGGCATTACAGGGACCTGAGAAAATAGCTAAAGCATAGCAAGCTACTTATGGAGTTGACCCTGGACAGGCAAGGGGAAGTGTAGGTCACAGGAAGCCTAGGAAGTAAACAGGTCCACTGTGTGAGCTGCTGGATACAGTGGGCATTTTGTGCTCTGCATAAGAGCATTCTGTTAAGAGGGCACAGTAGCAGTGAAGGCCAGCCCACGTCTTCTCACAGAGACGTGCTCCCTGAAGCTGCCTGTGTGCCCCCATGGGGTCACACTTTTTTCTTGATATTATCCTGAGTTTGTATGCCTAGGATGCTGCTCCAACACAGAGGGGTAACTTTTTCTATTCTTCCAGCCAGAGAGAGAGAGAGAGAAAACATTTTATTTTAATTTGCACACAGGTACAGTATAAACTGCTGGGAGCTCTGGGCTGAAGAATGCCACAGAGAAAAGCATGGTAGATTGTTACTTCCAAGGGAAACACCAAGTGGAAAGAATTTCCTTAAAGTGGATCTTCCTCCTTTAGGGAATTTATGAATTAGCTATGAGGCAAATTTGTGAAAAGCTAAGGATTTCCCAAAACTCTGGAGTTAAAATGATTCTGTGTCTGAAAATATTTCTAAGTGAAATGATACAATTCTACTTTAAAAGTACTCGGAAAGACCCCAGATATCACAGGCTGTGGGTATGGTAAGAATAAAGAGCATGTTAGAACCTCCAAGAGAAAGAGGTAAGAATGTTTTTTTAAATGTGTTTCTCCTGCGCTATCTGTAAGTTCTATGATGGCAGGTAGTATAAGTGTTGACCCCTAAAAACCTTTGAACTAGCAGTGCTCAGCACTTGCACAGTGCTTACTATTATCCAGGTAGTGTCCTAAGCACTTCATATGTAATAAATAATTTAACACAATGATCCTATAAAGTACTTTATTGTACTTACTTAAGTACTTACTTTATTGATTCCTAATTTCTGAATAAGGAACTGAATCAAGTTGATCATAAATCATGCAGGTAGAGCTGAGATTTGAACCCAAGCAATCTAGCCTAGCTTCAAGTCTGCCCTCTTAACCACTTCTATGGTATCCTAAATAAATATTTTTATGAATAAATACATGAATGGCACAATGTAGCCAATTCAGAGAACTGTTATGCAATCTTGATTGTATTGGATTTCACATTATTTTTGGTCTCTGGGAAAATTTTAGTTTAGTACCCAAGACTTCAGAAATTATGCTGCCTGAGTTGCAGTACCTTAAAATGCAGACAACGAGAAAGTTACAGTAAAGTGTCTCTAAGTGTTACACTGAGAAAATATAAGCAGACACAGGAGCACACACTTAAAATGTCTAATCTAGTCTGGGTGGGTGAGGATACCAGGAAAAACTTTCAGAGGAAAGGAAGAGCACAACTGAAATGGGATCTAAAGGTAGATCAAGACAAAAAGGAAGGAAGGATGTTCTTGGCAGAGATAATTCCATGTATGACAAACAAGTGGATAAAAAATAGGGGAGTGTACCTGAGGAACAGAAAAATTAATTGTTCAGTATATATTTACCTTAGAATGTGAGAGAGAGAAGGGAAAAGATGAAGTTTACAAAGAATTGGGGACAGATCTCAGAAGGCCTGGGAAACCTTAAGAAATTTGGACTTTGGGAATAGCAAGTCAGTGATGGATTATATGCAGGCAGATCAAAGAAGTAATATGAAAAGACTTGAGTTTGATTACTGTGGCTGATGAGTGGAGAGCAGATTGGAGGATGGCAAGGCTGTGGTCTGGGAGTCAGTTTAAAAGGCTGTTCAAGTAATCTAGGAAAGAAGCTAAGTTTCACACATTGTGTGTTTGAGATGTCTGAAAGACAATCAAGTGAAGATGTCCAGAAATACATTGTATATCTAGAAATGGAACTCAGCAGAGAGGTCTGAGATAGAGAAACTAATTTAAGTCCTCAGTCTGAAGTCGTACCTCAATGCTCAAGAGTGGATGAGAATCCCCAAGAGTGTGGAGTAAGAAGAGTCCTCAAGTCAGAATCCTGAAAAGCATCAACATTTAAAGCCTGGGCAAAGGAAAAGAAGACTGAGAGAGGGGGAAAAAATACCAGGAGGTTGTACGTTTTCAAAGCCAGCAAAAATGTGGTAAAGTAGATCAAAATCCATTCACAGGCAACTAATATGAAGGTTAAAAATATTCATTGGAATTAGCCCCACGGAAGTGCTGTGTGACCTCAGTGAAAGGAGATTCTCATTTGGGTCCTGAGCACAGAAATAATAAATTAAAGACTAAAACAATGGGAAAATGTAGACACCTTTTTCCAAAATTGTGACTTTTAGGAGAAAGAAACTAAGCAATAGATGGAGAGGGGAGTTCAGGAAGAAACTGTTCATTTTAAGATAGCAGGAATGTGAGTGTATCTGAGAACACATGGGAAGGAGTTGGTGAAGGTAAAGGAAACAGAAAGGATAACCCCTATTGCAAGAGCCCTGAGAAGGCAGAAAGAGAAGGAATCCAGGGCACAAGTCAAGAGCTTGGCCCAGAGAGGAGAGGAGACATTTATTCAGTTGTAAAGGAAGGAAGGAGGATATAAGAATGAGAATGCAGATAAGTATGTAGGTAGAACTGTCAGAATAATAAAGGATTTTTAATCTGATGGATATAATTTTCTTCATGAATTCAGTTTTAGTGTGTTTGTACTTACTAATATTTTCTTCGCACTTATTGGTAAATTGAATTGACCCTTCTACATATATTTATATATTTACCTCCAGTTCTCTCTATCTGTCTTAGATATCTTTAAAATATTTACCTACACGTCTCTCTCTCTCTCTCTATCTTAGATAGGTCAAATAGAGAGAGAGAGACGTGTAGGTAAATATTTTAAAGATAGCATATAGCCTAACAGCCAATATTACATGTATTATAATACTTTACAATAGGAAATCAATAAATACATGGTGATTGATTTTTGAAAACATCTCATTTTACACTTGTGCTAACACCAGGACAAAAATGTGTCAATTGTTTTAATGTATTCTTCTGTGTTTGCCAGATGCAACCATAAAAACACAAAATAAAACTTGGGGGCCAAGAATATTATTTCAATATTTCTATTTCTTGGGTGGCAGTGAAAAAGAGAGCTACAAATTAGGTTGCCTATCATATACAAAATAACAAATTTTGGTTTTTGTTCTATGTAAATTTCATGTATTAAAATATAAAGGAATTATCTAATGACATCTATGAAAGTATACCCAACTAATCAATTCCTTGTTTATGTTTATGCCTTAAAAATAAAAAACATCTTTGCCATTTCAGCTACTAGCACACTCTCAATTGGATGTTATAATAATAGCTTACACCTTAGTGCAATAACCATGAGATTATTTGGCAAAGGTTTGAATCAAGCTTGTCCAACCTGTGGCCTGTAGGCCACATGTGGCCCAGCACGGCTTTGAATGCAGCCTGACACAAATTTGTAAACTTTCTTAAAACCTTATGAGTTTTTTTGTTGTTGTTGTTTTTTAAGCTCATCGGCTCTTGTTAATATCAGGATATTTTATGTGTGGCCCAAGACAGTTCTTCTTATTCCAGTGTGGCCCACGGAAGCCAAAAGATTTGATACCCCTGTTTAAATAAGGCTATATTTGCTAGTGGAAAATTCTGAGAAAATAATTTGACACTGAATCCCACTTACTCTTTTTCATTAAAAAAATAGAGTATAATAGTCCAACAGTTAAATATCTATATCATCAAATGTTTTAAAACAATACTTTGAGGGGGAAAAAGTAATTAAGGCAAAGCTGAGCACCTGGGCTCTGACAACTCCTCTGACAATGTTAGTTGTAAAGCCTAAAGTCGCATATTTCTTACCTAACTTGAGTTTTGCCCACAAAAATTGAATTAGGTCATTTTCATTTAAATCCCTGTCCTCTTTCTCCCTATAACCTATTTGAACTTCAAACCTTCCTTTCAACTTTTGCAGTTCGTAAGGAAGTTCAATTCTCTGTCAAGAATAAAATATTTTATTTCTTATGCAATTCATTATAGATGATGGAAGTCATTTCATTAGTTCTCTTGTAGATGGCAGGTCTGTGTCTCAATTCAAGTAGGTTGAATTTGTCAGTCTCAAAAGACCTTTAATTGGTCTTTGGGGTATCACTCTACCTCCTTTTGCTTATATGTGACTTGCTGTCAAAAAATTCTGAGTGTTTAAGCTAAATTTGTTTAAGTTAAAATTATCTACACAACATTTCAATAAACTAGTTGGAGACCTATTACCAGGGCAGAAAAAAAAAAAATTGGCTCACTGTCATATGAAATTCTGGGACAGAACCCATACGACCAGATCTCTAGATTGCTATCCAGGTTATAGTTACTCACTTCTTAATGTTTTGGTCTTATCTAGTTTTGCAAGATTTGGAAACCAAAAACCAGGATACTCAGGATACTCACTTAAAGTTGAATTTCACAAAAACAATGGATAATTTTTTAGTATAATTATATCCCATGCAATATTTAAGATATACTAAAAATTGATTAATTGTTTATCTGATTTCAAATTTAACTAGGTATCATGTATGTTATCTGACAACCCTAACTGTCCCTCATCTGTGAAGAAAAACATTGATAATTATGTTTCTTTGAGTGATTCTTCTGGCCTAAACAATATTGCAAACTCACATTTCCAAATCTCAGAGTTAAAATTAGAAATTTGCTTGGAATTCCGTAAAATAAGAAGTTTTGAATCTTCCAACCCCAGATTCTTAACTAAATACCTATATTGGTAATTATAATTATATTTTTTTTTTAAAAAAAAGAAAATAATCCAGGGAAGCTTAATGTCAATACTCCAAAAGGGAACTGAAGCAAACATTCAAATAAAAATTTGCAAACTCGTAGAAAATTGAGAGCTATTAGAAACCCTGAGTGTGGCATGAAAAAAAAAAAATCATGGCACACCAATAAAATCTTAGAGTAGATATTGCAGATAAAGAGAAGCAAGAAATAGGACGCAACATTACCATTAGTTTTGCCTATAATATACTTACTATAAAAATTATAGGAAAACATGCTATTCTCAAAGGCCAAATGTTTGAAGCACCATACTCAAAGACCATTATCAGTGGCTCACAAACAATAGAAGTGAAATGAGCAGTCCTGCCTGAGAAGCTGCCTTGGCTCAAAGTCAATTAAAATTAGTGTAATGACTAAATGACAAGTGACATGTTAGCATCTAGAAGACAAGAGTTACTAAAGAAAAAAAATAGGTAAGAGATGAAACTAAATCTCTATAGTGAAGGTCAATTCCTGTTAATACAGGTAATTTTAAAAGATTCAAAACTTGAAGCAGAATTTGCATGGGAAAAAATACATAATAATACTCCATTTGTAGAAATTGTATCATCTGCCAACAGACCAGTGCAAATTCAATGTTTTTGAACAATCTCAAATCCAGGGAATCTGCTAACACATTGAAAAACAGGGTTATTAATAAAAAACAATTGAATTATCCTCTCTCACTGAGACAATTTTAGTGTGAGTAGTAAATGGGACACAGTTTGAAACTGCTGTTTTCATGACATTGAAAAGAGGCAGTATTAGTGTCCATTTGGTATGGATTTATCTGTTCAGCCTATTTCAAGTCAAAGCTGCTAGTCATAATAACGTCAAATGGGTGTCATGATTTGGGCCTAGCCTATTTGCCTGCTTCATATAAAAATGCATCTATCTAAATGGGCCAATTTTTGAAATACGAGTGATAGTATGTATTCCTTGTCTACATTTGAAAAATAAGATAAAGGAAATTCTGATTGGCTTGAAAAATTCAGAATATTATGTAATTCTAGAACTGACCAAGTGAATATAAATCAGTAAGCAGCTAGGCCACTGTAAGTGTAAGAGAAAATTATTTAAGACCCACAAAGCAATGCACTCTTCCAGAAATCACTTGTAAAATCAGTCTTTTCTCAGACATTTGTTTTAGATATAGTCATTTGATCCCTGTTTTTATCTTGAGGTGATTTCTAATTACTCTGTTCCTGAAGTTCTTGTCATTAAAAAAAAAGATAATACAGAAGTGTTAACCTGCAAAAAATAAATGCTAAGTAGGTATTTTTTATAGTTGTTACATGGACCACATTTGTTAAAGTTGTTACTGACCATTACTTTTTATATATTAAAACATCATTATCTGCTCCTTGAAGGTTTTAGTGGCTTCAGAGCTTAGCTTTTAATTCTTAATACCCTAAAGACAACAGGCCTGAAAGGACAGAGCATAAAAGAAACTACTTTACTGGAAGAAAGGGCTTCTTAATCCGCATTTGAATTGTGCTCAAAATACATTATGTTCTTTAGTCTTTTAAATTATTTGATTTAAATCACAGACCTACTATGAGAATGTAACAGCCTGAAAAATATTTTCTTACTCACTAAGACCTAAGGGGATATGCCACGCTAGAAATAAGGAAACACACAAATGCTGCACATAGGCTAGGAAATGTTTCCCAGCTTTGAGTTTGGTTTTGTTTTTTTCTGCTTCAGCATTCCAGTGCAATGTCTCTGACCCTCTGATCACTTGTAAAACCCCTCGCCCTTGTCATCTATGACCAGCAATTAGGAACTCTGCGTGGAGGATCCTCCTTCCCTCCTGCTACATAGTTAGTCCTTGTTTTCTAATGTTAGCCGTGCAAAACGATATATCTTTATACAATAGGCAACCACTTAGGAATCAATTTGGTGATGTTTTATTCCTTTTATACTACTTTCAAAGAATTTAATTAGCTTTAAAGGAAAAAGCATTCTACTTCTGGTTAAGAGCCTAGACCTGACCAAAATTCTTTTAAAACAAGGTAAAAGTCCTATGTTACTATTAATACCTAAAAAATAATATTTGATCTCCAAACAAAAGCATTGCTTCTCTGTCCAATTTGATGTCTTTTTCATGCTGCCTCAGTGATGGCCAAATAATTGGTTGTTCACTTGTGTCCTTGTCTCCCCCGACAGTTCCACAGATGCCCTGAACAATGCTCCAAAGACTGCTTTCAGTAGGGGCAAATCCTCATTAATCATTCCTGGCTGACAGCACAAGGGGACACCTGCATCTGGTGCAGAAGCCCAGCCATGGTTTAGGGGAGTGTGGATCAAAAACCAACCCATGCAAGGTATGGGAGACTACTTTTAACAAGAATGTGAAAAACAACAACCACACACACACTCCAAGCAACAAAAACAAATCCTCTTTTGGCATCTCCATTTATTTAACATCTCAGACTGAAGCTGTGGTTCATGTTGCCACTAAAACACCATTCTACTCTAAGCAAGTATATCAGAGAACTAACCACACACAGAGTTATGATAAATAGCTGCTAAATTCTTCATGCTCACATCAACCAATGTTAGCATTAAATACTGATAAACTGTCACATAATTTTCATTTAGAAATGATTGCAGTTTCAGCTTCCTATCTTATGGTGCTCGTAAATATTTCCCCTACTATATTTCACAAGTAGAATGTATGAAATATACACATTTCTTAGCAAGAGCTCTTGGTCTTATGTGATTGCTTTCTTTTATTGAAATAATAAATATTTCTATTTTGAAAGGGTTAAAAAGAATCCAGGCAATACACCCAGGAAATTATGTATATCATTACGTATCACTGAAGCTATTTTAACTTGCTTTTTCAATAAAATGAAGCGGTTGTGTACTTTTGCAGAAGAGTTTTCTCTGACTTGTCATTATTTTTCTAATTGTATCCCTTAGAGAAAAGACCATAAATAATGAACACCAATTCATATCTTGTAGTTTTGTCTTAAGTAAAACTAAATATGTTTGTAGAGTATCAGAAAATAAAAGACTAGTCATTAAAATACCTAGGAGACTTAGGGAAAACAATACATCAAAGAATTACAACAACAATAAAAAAAGGAGGTGATAAGCAAACTAAAAAACCTGCAAATAAAAGTGATAAAAGACTACAAAGATTAATCAAGTTGATGTTTATGCTCCTCAGTTTGTAAAAACAAATAAAGACTTTTCTGTACATTGGAGATTAATTATAACTATTATACATAAAAAATTTAAAAGTTAAACATCAATTGATGTACTACAATTTATAGCAAGTCCATACTGGAGATCTTTGGTTTGAAAATATAATTATGTTTTGAAGTTCTAGTTAAAAAAAAAAAATACATAAATGCAATGTTATATGTTGAATAGAAGCTAAGGGTTCCTAAAGTGAAAATTTGGTTTGGGTTTAGTTTGGATATTTAGAATAATTTAGATATGAATCTTTAGGGATTTTTAACAGACAAATAATCTTGGAAAAATTATACTTCCCAAGTCACTATAATATCCCTTAACTTCATTATTTACAAAAACATTTAATTTAAAAGAATGTGTACAAAGCTGAAGATGGAAGAATGGAGATGAAGATAAAGAGATAACAGTTTAATAATCAGCAGAGCATACAATGGTAGTAAATACTATTTACTGCTATTGAAAGGCTATGCAAGAGACACTTCCAGTATCTCAGAGAAGTTCAAACTGCCATTCTCCTCAATTTTGGTAAGGCCTGTCCCATTGCAAGGACACAGCCACCATGTAGTAGAGCTCTTTGCCTAACGTATGCTTCCGTCCTTTATGGATGCTGTTGGTAGCACCAAGAGCTCCAAACCTGTACTGCACCTAGCTAATTAAGTGTCGTAGCCCCATATTCTGCTTAGAGACCTTTCTGGGTTTTGTACTTTTTTCTTCCATTATAAACAAGAATTATGGCATGTCCACTCTTCATTGGGAGCTATGGAAACACAGTCAAAAGTGCCCTCCAGTATATTTTAGTTAAAGCTTGGGAAGAAGACACTAACCGCTTCTCATACAGAAAAATAACTGTAAGGAGGAAAACAGAGTGAGAAATAAGAAAGGAGGAAGGGAAGAAGGGAGGGAGGAAAAAAAGAGGAGAGTTGTAAAATTATTTGCATAACCAATCTCTGGGTACTTTGATCATAGACAAAGACATTTTTTTCTTCCCCCCCACAGATCACTTCAACTTTTCCTAATACTAAGAAAGGAAGAATAATAGCAACTAACTTTAATTAAACATTAATTCCATGGAAGGCATTTTTTATCTAAGACCGAGTCTTGCTCTGTCGCCCAGGCCGAAGAGCAGTGGCACGATCTTGGCTCACTGCAGCCTCCGCCTCCTGGGTTCAACCAATCATCCTGCCTCAGCCTCCTGAGTAGCTGGAACCACAGGCACACGCCACCCCACCCAGCTAATTTTTGTATTTTTAGTAGAGAAGGGGTTTCACCATGTTGGCCAGGATGGTGTTGAACTACTGACCCTGTGATCTGCACACTTCAGCCTCCCAAAGTGCTGGGATTACAGGCACGAGCCACTGCTTTTGTGTGGCTATCCTATTAACTCCTTACAACATTCTTTTAAAATACATATCATTATTTCCATTTTGCAAAAGAGGAAATTGAGAATCAAGAAGGTTAAAAAATATGCCCAAGTCACAAAGCCAAAGTAAAGCCAGGTTTCAAATTAGATCTGCCTTTGTCAGAAGCACATATTCTTTCCACCAAACCATACTATGTCAACAATTTATTTCCACATCTCCAGATGGAGTCTAAAAACTTCCCATTTTGCCACTGAGGCAAATCCTCAAATTTGTGGCCATGAGCTAATTTCATTTGGTTTTCATGTGCTCATCACTCCATCCCTCCCATACTCAACTAGCACCTTCCCATTCATTCTTTGTGTCTCAGCGTAGTGTCACCTCACTAGGATATTTTCTCCTCATAATTGCCCCTAAAGTATCCTTCAACAACTTTGCATTATAGTATTTTTCACAATGTATTGCAATTGCCTATTTACTTATCTTTACTGTTCTCTAATCTCTATTCCCAGATACTGGAGAGTATTTTTTCCAGCATGGCTAACAACTATTTCTGGAAGAAGGAAGGAAGGAAGGGAGGGAGGGAGGGAGGGAGGGAGGGAGGAAGGTAGGAAGGAAGGAAGGAAGGAAGGAAGAAAGGAAGGAAGGAAGGGAGGGAGGGAGGGAGGGAGGGAGGGAGGGAGGGAGGGAGGGAGGGAAGGAGGAAGTCAAAGAAGGGAGGGGTGACTTGCAAAAAGACTACTACAAATATGTTAGCATGTGAAAAACTGGAACAAAAATAATTGTACTACCTCCAGAAAAGATCAAGTTTTGACTTCACCTTTCAATTTGAATATGAGATGTTTATTTTCTTTTGTTCTAAAATGCTCAAGGAAAATAGTAGGGGCACGTTACCTTGGATTATCCATATGTAAAGAAGTACTAAAATTTAGATTTCAGTAATCATTCAAAAGTAAGCTGCATTTATGAACCAGCTGACATTTGTAGTTACCATTGTAACTGGTACTGTTGCTTTCTTGGGAATTTATATTTTTTATATTTTGTGATAAATATTTTACACTCTAGTATCATCATTTTTTAAACCTTATTTCAGTTAATTAAATAAAACTGAAGCAGAGCTTTCCTGGTTCATTTTTCAAACACAATAGAAGATCCATTAAAACATTTTTCTTTAATAAACATTTTCATATATATCATTAAGTTATTATTTCTAAAACAACCAAAAAGTAACAGTAAAGTTTATTTTATTTAGATAAGTGGAAACCAAACATCAGACATAGTCCTCACTCTCAAAAATAACATCAACTACAATGCATTGTAACAATGGAATACAAATGGTGAATATACAATAAGAGATTTCACATTTTATGTTGAGTATTAATATTTTTTCATTGAAATGCTTCTAGTTTTTGAATAATAACTTTAGAGTTCTAATAAGCTTAAGTGACAATTTATTTCCTTTTATTTTATGTACCAGGAAAAAATAAAGCCTAAAAAGGTTCTGTGACTTACTCTAGATCACATAAGTGAAATTAAAATCTATGCCTCCAGCTCCAAGCTTAGCGGTAATTCCAGAGAACATGCTGGATGGAACGTTACATGATATATTTTAGGGGTAGGCCTACAGTGGTCTATGGGCCAAACCTGGCCAATTGCTTGTTCTTGGTAAATATTTATTGGAACAGAGCCACGCCTGTTTATGCATTGTCTATGGCTGATTTTGTGCTATAAGAGCAGAGTGAATAGTTACCCCAGAGACTATGCTCACAAAGCTGAAAACATTTACTATCTTTGCTTATAGAAAAACTGAACCCTGAATGTTCAATAGGAATATGTTGCATCAAAGGTTTATAGTGGAATTAGGCCAGTCCCATTAATACATTATAACTTAAAAAATTAGGCATTATAACTATGTCATTGATGAAATAAAAGGCATTTTAGAAAATTAAGAATGAACTATGTGCTGATTCCATGTTAAATTATCACAACATGACTCACAATGTCACTCTTGTTATGCTTTTTTTGAAAAAAAAAAAATTGAGGTTTAAAGTGGCTATGTAACTTGTCCTTGGTTATTCAACCAGTCAATAGCAAAGATAGAATCTAACCTAGAATCTGATTCCAGGAAAAATCAAATAGCACACAAATAAATGACCAAGATAAACATTCAGTATCACTCATCTAGAAAAATAATAATTCAAAAAACAGAAAAAATTTATTCCTGTGTGTGTGCATATTTATATATATTTATATATATGCACACACATTATTTTATATATATTATTCATAATATTAAAGCGTGTTAAGGGGACATTTTCATCCTTTACACTAAAAAAGATTGCCTTAGCATGTACCAATCATAGAAAGAGAGTTTCACAAAATTTAAAAGTATAATTATAAAAAAAGTTAAAGGGATGGAGGAAATAAAGTAACCAACTACACCAGCAAACAAGAAGGAAAGATGAAAGACATAGGGCAAAGAAGTAGAATATATTAGGGAAATTAAAAGAAAGAATGAAGAATCTCTGAACAGAGGACAGACAATGGAAGAAAGGAAAAATAATCAAAGAAAAAGAAAACAAAGTTTACTGCACTAAGGAGGAAACATGTATTCAGAACTAAAATCCCCTATATATGTCAATTTGAATGGAGGGATAAAATATACACTTATATTAATTCTGGTTAAATTTCAATATTCCAAAGATAAAGAAACATTATCCAGTCTTTGCAACATGGCAAGACCCCATCTCTACTAAAAATACAAAAACAAAACAAAACAAAAAAAGTTGCCAGGTGTGGTGGCACACCTGTGGTCCTACCACTTGGAAGGCTGAAGTGGGTGGACTGTTTGAGCCCAGGAGGCAGAGGTTGTGGTGAGCCAAGATAGTGCCACTGTACTCCAGCTTGGGTGACAGAGCAAGACCTTGTCTCAAATAAATAAATAAATAAGAAAAAACAAAACAAAACAAAACAAAACAAAAACACCTAAAATCTTTCAGAGAGAGAGAAAAAAGTTTACTTACTAAGCAGTGAGATTCAAAACATGAAATTTCTCAAAGCCACAATTCACATTAAAAGATATTACATTAATGCCTTCAAAATGCTGACATAAAATTATTTTAATCCTATAATCCCATGCCCATGCCACCTTTCAATCAACTGTCAGAGTAAAATAAAATATTTTTGGACTAGCAGAACAGAAAAATGCATCTCCTGTGCAACCTCTAATGAAACATTACTCAAGGGTGTTCTCCAGCAAAACAAAGAGAAGGCTAGAAAGTCTGATGACAAGAAGTATATGAAAAAGTTCCAGTTCATTATGATCAGAAAGTAGCACAAAAATTTGAAATAACCTAAAAGTTTAATATCCTGGACACTTTTTGTACAATGTTTTTCTTTATGGTTTTAGGCCCAATACTTGATTTAATATTGAATAATAGTTATATAAGCATAAAACTATAAATGTCATTTATATTGGTAATGTGAAAAAGAGAATAAAACCACAAAAATTTAGTTGTTAAAAGCAGAAGTGGAGGAGAAACTAATGTGCTAAATTCTGTAAGATTCCAGTAGTAGCATTCAAAAAATACTTTAAAATCTGATTAAAAATTAGTGAATAATATTTTTAAAACATAATAGCAACCACCAAAATAATTTAAAAATGGAAACTAAGAAAGATTTTCTCTGAACATGGGGCCAGAAACCTAGGAATGTTGTCTTTTGCTATATTTTTTTAGTCTTCTGAAACATGTGAATTATTTTCACCATGTACAAATGTGAATTTATGAAAAAATAGGTAATTATTTTATTGATGGCATAAAGAAAAATCAAGAAAGTAGACACTTTTTTTTCATACACTTTAATGATAATAATATGTTTAGTTTGTCTGCTTATCTTTCCCCTTGATATCTTAGTGGAACTGACTAGAATAGCAGTCCTCAAAATTCAAGCCTTTGGAAAATGGGTGTCACGATTAGAACTAAGACCGAAATGAAATCGGTTATTTAAGTCAGTGCAGGATAGTTAAAATATAAAAATGAGTGTAGTGGTAAAAATGCTACCTTCACTAGATGTATGAAGCTTGACTATAGAATCAGCACTGCAGTGTACCAGATGAAAAAATGTGCCTAATATATGGATCCCATTTTTATTTGGCAACATAACAAATTGTATTATAAATATACATTCAACAAATGTTTATTAAACACTTTGTATGCTTCATGAACTTACTTATATCACTTAACCACTGAATTCTCCATTTTCACCAATCAATGGATTTTTTATTTTTACCATGATGCCATGATTTCTAATTTTACTTTACATATAAAAAACAAGCCAGAACACTATATAAATAGTGGATTTATTTTTCCTCTTCTACCAATATGTACTATAACAAATATCAACTTTCAGATAATCTGTATCCTAATTCTAGTCATCTATTGCTGACTTCCTTCAATATATATCATTCGTTAATTCATTTATCCAGAAAATTCTCTTGCATAATTACTGTGTGCCAGACATGGTCCTATGCTTTAGGCAAAGACCAGTGAACAACAACAAAAATCCAAATCCTTATGGAGTTTACTTTAAAAAATCATATTATTTCACAAACAAGACTCTCACTTTTAGAATACCCTTATTGTTCAACTCACACTTTTAAGGAATGCTAATGGCCACAGTGATACATAAAACTACTCTTCTGTTTGCAAAGAGGAAAATGAGATTAAGGAACAATGAACGATTTATCTAAAATCAAATAGCAGCAGACTTCTTGACCTAAACATAAGAGATAATTGTTTTGATCTTCCTGTGTTTAGTCAAAAATCTAATCTTTAAATTATATAAATATTTTCTGTGCATTGTCATGGAAAATTAAAATTATATATACATGAAAAACTAGAGTAGGCCATAGCCCTGTGAAATATATAGTATATGGAAGGCCTACCATTTGTATCTTAAAATCTAGAAATGAAAAAGGTAATTAAGACTTCGGTCACACTAAGGTGGGATTTTTTTTTCCCCTAAGTTAAATAATTTTAGAGCAATTAGCATGTCAGTGAAGTTTTCCAGGTACTTTTTTTTTCACATTTCGTACTTATATTCCCTAAAGTAAAAGGAATAATTAACTGAAATCCAATTAGTGTAGACTTAGAACACCTGTTTCTGTAATCCTTTGAATAACTTTATCATATTATTTTATTTTTTCTTGGTCTTTGTTTTAAGATGAAACACATATCCCTATCCAGTTGCTCCTAGGTGCTGGGAGATTTGCATATCACATAGAAGAAAAGTACTTGTTTGTAAAAGAAACACAAAGATTAAAGACCAAAAGAGTTGTAGATATATTACAGCAGCTACTGTAACTTAACCCTATTTTGACCAAACACAAATTTGTAAAAACTTCCTCACAATTTGAAAACAAAAATTAATTTAGAAGAGAATAATATGGACCCCACATTAAAAATACACGTAATAAAATCATTATCCAAACTGCACATCAAAGAAGAAAAGAATGCATTTTGATAGAGGAGGAAGTATTTGATATAGTATATTTCAAATACTAGTTTTATTGTGATAGCAGCAATGGTAAATTATGGTAGTCCATATAAATCAACAACAGATCAAAGAATAAATATCTCACTGAAAAAGGTAACAAAAATAAGGAAAAGTATAAGGATAAGAAAGATACAAAATGAAAAAGTATAAAGTATGTCAATCATTTCACTAAATGCTGGGTTAAATTTTCTTATTATATAACAAAAACATCTAATCAGGTTTAAAAGCAAAATTCAGTTATATTCTGGAGAGCAAACAATCTTGCAGACTTGGAAATTAAAAGCCCATTTCTCATTAACCCTTGAATAGAAAAGGAAATCAAAGGAAAAGTACAAATGGTCTAGAAAGCAAAGCAAAGGAAGGCAGTTCATAAGAAAAATATGGGCCAGGCGCGATGGCTTACGCCTGTAATCCCAGCACTTTGGTAGGCGGAGGCGGGCGGATCACGAGGTCAGGAGATCCAGACCATCCTGGCTAACACGGTGAAACCCCGCCTCTACTAAAAATACAAAAAAAATTAGCCGGGCGTGTTGGCGGGCGCCTGTAGTCCCAGCTACTCAGGAGGCTGAGGCAGGAGAATGGCGTGAACCCAGGAGGCGGAGCTTGCAGTAAACCGAGATTGCGCCATTGCATTCCAGCCTAGGCAGGAGAGCGAGATCCGTCTCAAACAAAACAAACAAACAAACAAACAAAAAAAAAGAAAAGAAAAATATGAACACCAAAGTGTCCTTGCAATAAAACGTGAGTAGATAAATGTTTCTGAGAGGCAATGGATCTTCAATTCCTCTTCTGTGACACTGTAAAGTTACCTCTATTTACAAACGACTGTTTTAAGAAGTTTTCTTACATTACCCAAGCACCCTGGCCTCATGATCCACATCTGCAAATTCGGTTCAAGACCTTCTAGATGATTTCCTTCCAACTTCCCTTTAACCAAATCCTTCTGACTATTGCATGCATGATTTACCCTCAGAAGATAAGAAAGAGAAGAGAGCTGTAAGAAACTTCATGTATCTAACCGTTCACAACTACAGAAAGAATTGATGTGGGAATGGGTTAAAAGAAATCATGAAATGTACTCTGGAATACCAATCCATTGGTATCAATAATTCGAAAAGGCTTTCATTTAGATCTATTCCTATACACACCATTTTTCATCTAAAGAAATATTCTTTAGGAAAAAAATTTATAGACACATGATTCAGAGCAGGTATCAAAATACAGATGAAGATGATACAATAAAGCTTCAACTAATCTATGTGAGATAACCAGAATATATTAAATTTAAACGATTTTTTAAAGCTCTGGCACCATTTGGAACTGCACTTTTCAATAGACATATAATGTGAGCCAGATATGTAATTTAAAATTCTCTAGTAGCCATGTGCAAGCAAGTAAAAAAGAAATTAGTGAAATTAAGCCAGGAGGGTTGGTACATCCCTGTAGTCCCAGCTACTTGGGAGGCTGCGATGGGAGGATCACTTGAGCTCAGGAATTTGAGACTAGCTTATGCAACACCGAGACATCCCATCTCTTAAAAAGAAAAAAACGAAATAGGAAATGGATGACATTAATTTTCATTATGTATTTTATTTAACCCACTATATCTCAAACATTATTTCAAGGTATAATCCATATACAAAGTGATTCATGAGTGGTACAGATAGTTTGGATGTTTGTTTCCCAAACCTCATGTTGAAATTTGAAATTTAATCCTCAATGTTGGAGGTGGTGCCTAATGAGAGATATTTGGGTTATGGGGTGAATTCCTTATGAACATATTAATCCCCTCCCTGGGGGCTTGGAGAGTGAGTTTTTGCTCTATCAGTTCCTGAGATAGCTGGTTGTTAAAATGAGCCCAGTACCTTCCTCACTTCTCTCTTGCTGCTTCTCTTGCCATGTGATCTCTGCACACACGGGCCCCTCTTCACCTTCTGCCCATAAGTGGAAGCAGCCTGAAGTTCTTACTAGAAGCAGATGCAGACATCATGCTTCCTTTACAAGCTATAGAGGTTTGAGCCAAATAAACTTATTTTCTTTGTAAATTACCCAGCTTCAGGTATTCCTTTATAGCAATGCAAACAAACTAAGACAATGAGATACTTTCCATTCTTTTTGTACTGTGTTTTCAAAGTTCAGTGTATATTTTTATTTATAGTACATTTCACTTTGGACAAACCACGTTTCAAGTACTCAATATCCACATGTGCTAGAGCCTACCATTTTGGAGAGTAGAGATTTAGAATACTCAGAGAGAGATCCAAAAATCTAGCAGCAATTTCCATACCCATTGCTTTTAATTTATTGGTAGATTATTAAAAATACTATTTCTATGTATGACAAGCCTACACATAGAAAGCCCATGCTGCTCAACTCTAGATCCTTTTGTGGCCAAAGTAGGTTTTCCTGTCCTTGCAGTGTTTCCAATCAAAACATATAGGTAAAACAAGGAAGGAAAAATGTTCCAAATATACATGAAGCTAAAGTCTTTGAAAATTCAATTGAAGAGCAAGTTTACAAGGTAATGTTTATAGTTAAAAAAAAAAAAAAATTTACTTCAAGGAATCTCTATTGATGAAATTATAGAAAAATTACATGTAATTTGTTTATTTATATAGTGGTTACTAATCTGTAGTTTTTAGCTAGACTTGAACTTTTAAGTATCTTTTGTGGAAAAGCACTATATGTAACAGTGACATCTGCAAAATTTGATCTATTTCCTTATATTTGTTTTTCCTTAAAGCTACTGGTAAATTAGACTTTCAGTCTGCTGATTATAATGTAAGGTTTAGTGTCTTACAGAAAATTGTTTGTTTGCTCCTTTCTATAAATCTGTGCCAATTTGACTTCTCCAGTCCTGTTTGATGCAGTCACCCTAAACATCCGATTCATGGAACAGAAATATGTTAAATGCATTTGGTAAGGTCTTGTTTTATCTTCTTCTATGCTGATTTACTCACCAACTTCCTGGCCTGTCATATGATAATTGGTCTTCATCTGGACACTTTCTCCTTCACTTTAGACAATATACTCCATGTTTTTATTCCCCTTTGCCAGAATTTTACTATTATGTGGATACAGTTCATAATTCTTAGAAATCCATGTCATTCTTAAATCCCTATCATGATTCTTCCTGGTGAGTTAGTTGTTTGGTGACATGTTTCTTACCAAGTCAAATATTTGAAAATTACCTTCAATTAATAAAATCAGCCTGTCTAAATTATAAATTTATAGTAAAAACCAGGCCTATTTCATTCTGTGCATGTGACAAAAAGCAAGTTCATGTTAAAAAAAGAAAATTTTTTTAAAGTTTCCATAGAAAAATAATACAGATTTCAAACTTCTTGATTCATTTGAAATTTGTAGTTGTGGGTGAACAATGCAGCTTGTGTATATACTAACATACTCTTCTATAATTTGACCTATGTTCTTTGATATAATCCACTTACATAGACTATATTAACAGGATATTAGAAAAACTTGACAAAATTACCACTCATTATATCTGTGTAAACTTTTATAAGGAATATTGTCTTGGCTTATTTTCATACATTTTGATTTTGCCACATGTTCAAACTCTCTAAAAAGTAAGCATAAATTTTAATATCCTACAATAAATATTGTGACTAAATTCATATTTAAAGAGAAAAGCACTCATTGAATCAGTAATAAGCATATACTCTTTTTTCACCAAAGGGAAAATATAAATGGAAATGAATAGGATGAAATATATGTTTGTTAATTACATACATTTTCCCAGCTGTTGAAACCAATGCATATACTTAATCAAAAAATACTGACTTCACAAAATTAATTTCTTTGCTTAAAAAAACTATTTGAAAATGTGCTATTTATTCTAAAAAAATATTACAATGGATGCTATATTCATAGAAACTTTTGGGAGAGTTGGAGGAGAAAATATTAACAAAGTCCTCTGGGTGAAGAAAGAGGGCACAAGGTAAGAAGATCTGGCATGACCGCAAGGCTAGTGGGCAGGTTGTATAGTAGAAAGAAGGGTCAGACGCATAAAGAGGAATCAAGGTGAGATGGGGTAAAAACCCAATTAGTGGATTAAAGGGTAAGAATCTGAGTTCTCAAACACAGGGGTGATAATATAGGCAGCTTGGGAGAAGATTAGAACAAAGAAGTGATAACAGTATTCAGTTGAGAGGAAAGGCTGTCAAAAATGTAAATACAAAAAAAAAAAGGAGAACAATGAAAACAAAAACCTGACATTTATTCAAGGGTTGTAGTAGCAGAAACTCAAAGACGGGAAATGTTATGGTTTTAGCTGAAATCATTAACAGAGGACCAAGGCAGATGGAAAATTTGATCCCAATTACAGGAAACCAAATGGACTGCAAAGAAGTATAGGGAAATAACCCATTTCATTTCCTGATTGCTTTTCTTAAATACATCGTAATAGGCAGTCAAAGCCTGACATTCACAATTAGATCTTTACTAGAGAGGGTACTGTTAAACCTGGTATTTGAAAACTCAAAGAGCATGATATGTCAGAGAACCACGCTTAAGCTGGATAGTGTTAGAGTTTTCAATAGCTAATTTTTACTTATATGTTTATATAATCTAACTTATATTGATATTGCTTCATTTGTTAAAACATTTTGTTGGTAGTTCTTGAAAATAAAGCTTATTGCTTATGAAGGAAATTTGGCATTTGATTCATTTCCTAATGTATAATTAAGTAGATGCTTTATCATTATCTACTTAAGATAAAATAACATTTTAAATTATTTTCTAGATACTATTTTAAATTTCACTATATGACAATGGTTAGCCAAATTTTAGAGATATGTCTTTACCAGTTACTCCATCAAGCAATGGGAACACACAAAAGCAGCCAGAACTTTACCATTATAATTGTAGTTCTTGTTCTAACTACACTCTAGGTAATTTTTATAATATAAAAATATTTTTATCCAACTAGGATTCTTATTATTGATGGAACATCACATTTTTCAATTGAAATGACAAAATACATAATTTAGAAAAGATCAGTGACCAAGACAGAAGTGGCAAATTGTGACAAAGACACAAGCTTAAAATATTTAAAGCTATTATGCAGTATATATGCATAAAGCAATCTTAAACAAGTGAAAATTTAAGCATAATCTTAATAACAAATTGCATATGATTAAAATGTAAATGAACTAAAATGTAAGATGTTTTCTTCCCAGCACCTTTTAAATCAGCCTCTCATAAAGTATGATTAAAGAACACTTATGAAATAGAAAATATAAAAACTAAAACCAAACTAAAGCTGACATTAAGATTACATCTAAGAATGCCAAAGCTATACCTTGTGAATAGGTACTAGCTTGGAAAAAAAAAAAATGCGAAATTCATTTTTTTTTTTCTAGTACCTCTCCTGACCCAGAGACCCAGAAACTGTACAATTAAAAAACAGGGAAATATGTTGTACTACTTCCAAAGTTATACCTTTTGAACAGAAAGAATAATTTCACAATGAATTAAACAAGAGAAGCCGTTTTATTCCTTGTAATGCCCCAAATACGATCTCTCACCACAAAAAAAAAAAAAAAAAAAAAAAAAAGTGTGTCTTGGAATACAATTTAAGAGGCATGATGACAATTGCACATCTTGGTAATAACTGAATTATAACAATAATAATGTTATAACTCTTATAAATTACTTGTAAAACAACAAAAAATTAACTACAATGAAACAAACAAAAAATCAGGCTGGCCTCAGACTTTTCCTTCATAGCATTAAACAACAGAAGGAACTGGAGCAAGTACAGATTTCTGAGATGAAAATGGGGTGATCCAACAATTCAGTATTGTACCAAATTATATTTTATGTGTCCAAGCATGCTAAATACTCTCTGAGTAGGAGAAAAATTCCATATACCACCAAAAAAAAAAAAAAAAAAATTATTGAAGATATATTTCAAAAGACCAGGAAGTAAAACATAATTAGAAATAAAAATCTGGCCTGGCATGGTGGCTCACGCCTGTAATCCCAGCACTCTGGGAGGCCAAGGCAGGCGGATCACATGAGGTCAGGAGTTCAAGACCAGCCTGACCAACATGGAGGAAACCCTGTCTCTACTAAAAATACTAAATTAATCAGGCGTGGTGGTGCATGCCTGTAATCCCAGCTAACTCAGGAGGCTGAGGCAGGAAAATCACTTGAACGGAGGTTGTGGTGAGCCAAGATCGCGCCATTGCACTCCAACCTGGGGAACGCTAATAGTATTCTATAAAATTCTACTACTGCAAAGTATCCACTTGTTGGACATATTACAACGAATACCATCAATACCATTCTACAATGCATTAATAAGCTCACAAATAATTAGAGAAAATCCTTAGGTACCAGGAAAAAATTAAAAGTAAACTGAAATAACAAAAGGGTGAACTTAATCTCAAACAGCAGTACTGACTTTGAAGCAAAATTCGTACAAGGAATCAGAGTTTTAGAAAAGATAATAAATAATAATCTCCCCTGAGAATGCATGGTCTTAGGCTTGCTCACATAAAAATCTGCTGTTCAAATTCATACAACAACCTGGTAAGGAAACAGCCAGGCTAAACAATTCAATTACATTAGCTCTAGATTGGTAAGACCCACTGACCCTAGCAGAGGCAAAATGTGAACAGACCTAGTAAAAGAGATCAGAGTAAATCTAGAAGGGCCATCAACAGTAATCGGATTACCAGCCATGAGTCAAAGGCCTAAGATTACCTTTATTCAGATTCAGATTGTAAATGTCTAGTTTTGAAAAAAAAGTGCATGTTCACAAAAGATTACTGAATTTAGAATAATCCTCTATTTGAAGCTGTTAGAAAATCACGAGGAAACACCTACCCAAGCTCTCACAACATACAAAATACTCTCAAATTACGAAGGGTGGTCTAATTATTTATCCTGATGATGGTAAGATAATAAAAATATTCCTAACTAAAAGTGAAGTTACCCATATGTTCAAAGATTTTAGTGTAACTAATAAGATAATAATAATAATAACATATATAACATTCAACTCTAAAAGCTAAATGTTTAATAAGATTTGTTATTGAAAGAATCAGAATTATGAAAGAACTTTTATAATCTGTACCAATAACTCTAGAACATTAATTCTTGTCACTAACTTGTCTCTCTACTGCAGAGATTATCTACTCTAAGGAAAAGTAAC
Source organism: Macaca nemestrina (assembly GCF_043159975.1). NCBI lineage: Eukaryota > Metazoa > Chordata > Mammalia > Primates > Cercopithecidae > Macaca > Macaca nemestrina. Next base: position 88,663,397 of record NC_092129.1, read on the forward strand.
TAAAAAATTATTCAAGAAAATCAATAACTTTTATTTTTGTTACATTTTCTCAAGATTTTCAAGGAAATATTTTGTTAGTATAGGAGAATTCTAAATATATTATTTGGAAATTAGCTCTTAAAATATTTGGCCTATTAACCAAAAATATTGGGTGGAAAATAATGAAGAACCATTTATTAAACACTTATTATATGCCAAGTGTTCTAAGTTTTATATAGGCATTAATAATCCTATGCATGGATAACATAGTTATTCTAACTTCATCAGAAGGGATATTGAAGCACAGAGGAATTAAGTAAATTTTGCAATTATATAGCTTGCAAGTGGTGGAACCAGACTGTAAAACGAGGTATTTTCACTCCAGACCACACACTATTAATTATATAATAAAATACTGCTTTGCAAAGCTGTGAGGACAAATACTCATAAAGGACTTTTAAATTTAAATATCAGAACAACTTACATATCACATGACTTGAAAGAAGTTTTTAGTCCATGGGCCGAGAGCATTTTTAGAGCAGACAATTAACTTATGGTTTTTGTAATAAAGAATGTTAGCATGCACAGTGTAAGTTAATACAATACCAATCAAATTAATTTCCTACATATGAATTTTAATTTTAAGCTACATTGAAAATATTAGAAGAGCTGACTTCTGAATTTTTATAGAAAACAATAGATACCTATGCCTGAAACTATCCATGTATACTAAAAGAGACAGAGAGAGGGAGAGAGATATCAATAAGGAAAGTAAATAATACCAATAAATAATCCATGCAAATAGTATAGCTGAAAGTCAAAGAGTTAAGTCTTCAAATTACAGGCCAAAGGGAAAATACATGAAATAAGCAGTAGTATCCAAACCTGTATGAAGAGCAAAGAAACTGCATGGAAAAGAGAAGAAATCAGGGGCTTATATTGGTGCAACTGAGGTAAATTGATCCACAGAAAAAGAATATTAGCTTGGATAAGTAAATATTGAAAGTAGGTCTTCTGCCAGGTAGATTAGAGAACTAGTTATTGGGGAATCAAAAGAAAGGAACTTGAAGATGCATATGATTAAAGATGTCAGTTATGGGAAGTGAAGGTGTTGCTTAATGGCTCTGTGGTAGTAGTAAAGACAGAAACAAGTTGTAGAAATTAAGAGCCCAAAGAAGCAAACAAAACAAAATCATAAATTAAAAGACATACAACCACCCCCACCAATTGCAACCTCTTAAATAAATGGTGCTTCAGATTATTAATTGAAGAGGGTACACATGAGCTAATAAATCTAATAAACTACCCATATTCCCCATTCAAGCTTAAATATGTGTTTATTACAGGTCAAGTAAGGTAAACAAAAAATTACAATCAATAGAATGTCAGTAAAATCAGTCAAAACTACCATAAGAACAAAATAGAAGAATAAAACTGTTCTGGTCAAATTTCTCCCTAACACAATCTAAAGCACAGAAAACTTGTAACCTAACACCTTCATCAGAAAAAAATAGCCTTAAAACCATTTTCAGATATTTAAAAAACATTCAAACCAGAAATTTAAGACTTAAAAAGATGAAAAAAAAAAAAGATGCAAACAAGACATAAGCATCCTCAGGAAAGAGCAAAAGAAAAAGATAAAGTAATCTTAGAAATAAAGATGAAATTAAAACATAACAAGGGTAGAATATATTTGACTATAAAAGTAATAAGAGGCATTTAGAGAATGAATAAAAATGACCGAGAGAATGAAAATGAAATTAAGAAGTAAAATGTGAGAAATATAAAAGATAAAATGAGACTGTCCAATACACATATAATTGGAGTCCACAACAAAAAAACCAAACCAATGGAATAAAACTAATATTTTAAAGGATAGTCTAAGAAAACATTCCAGAAGTAAAAGAAGACATAAATCTGTATTTTGAAAGAGTTCATGCACTTAGAAAAGTTGACCCAGAATGGTCAATTTAAACATAGACTAGGAAAACTATTAGAATTTAAAGATAAAGAAAAGTCTTCACAAAAGATCAAGAAGTTTATAATTAAAGAAAAGGAGGTTAGAATAAGAGTCTCTCAACAAAACTCAAAGCAAGACAACAGCAGAACATTAATTTCGAGAAATTCAGGGAACTAAAGTAAGCTGTTCTTCAAATTTAAAGTCTATATAAAAATAGTGTTAAGTGTGCAAGTTCTCACAGGATATTATAGAAATCTACTGTAATAGAAGCTTCATTCAACATGAAGATATCTGCAAAAAATGGCACAGAATAACTGATAATAGTTATGTAATATTTTTAATTGCAGATCTAAGATGAAAAACTAAATAAAGCAAAGCCTTTGGACAAATGTATAATAATGTAAATATTATGTGTCTGACAAATGTAAATAATGAAACTAAATAAATTAGAGAAAAAGGAACACAGAAAAGGGAAATCAAATAAATGTATTAATCCCTAAATAAAAAATAGGAGAGAATGAAAGAATACATCATTAAAGCTGAAAACCAATGGTAGGAGCCTAAATATATATCATAGAAATTTGAAATAAAGCATAAAATATATACTTTGTTAACCATATAGGTAGTATAAAATAATAGTTGAAATAAACAGTATCAGTCATATTAGTCAATGTAAGTGGTCTTAACATATTTATTTTAAAAAGATTTTAGGTTGGCTTACAAAATGAAAGCCAGTGCTACACTGTATGCAAGAGATAAATCTAAAACCAAGTGATTCAGAAAGGATGAAAATAAAGGGATGGGCGAGAGCATACCAGCAAACTGCAAATAATAATAATAATAATAATAATTAAGAAGTGGTTGAGATAATTATAACAAACAAGGTACAATCCAGACCAGAAAGCATTAAGATTTTTTTAATAACAACTTTATAACAAAAATCAAAATTGGACAATGAAGATAGGAGCTATCAATTTCTATGCAACAAGTAACGTATTGACCAACTTCAGAATTACAGATGATGCTAGCACAAGTAGACAGAAACACATTATTTAAAGGAGATTTTTAACTCACACTCCCTACCAGATAGGTGGAAAAAAACTAAATGACAGAATCAATAAGATGAAAAATAGTAGGTAGATAGATAGAGATATATTCAAGTTCACATCACAAAAAACAAACATTTACCTTATTCTAAGGCACACATGGAACATTTTTAAAAACTATACAGGCATACCTCAGTGATATGGCAAGTTTGGTTCCAGACCACCACCATAAAGGAAAAATTGTGATAAAGGAAGTCACATAATTGTTTTGGTTTCCAAGTGCATATAAAAGTTATGTGTACACTAGACTGTAGTCTGTTAAATGTGCAATAGCATTATGTCTAAAAACTCAATGTACATACCTTAATTTTTAAATACTTTATTGTTTAAAAATGCTAATCATTATCTGAGTCTTGAGCAAGTTATAATCTTTATGCTGGTAGAGGATCTTGCCTCAATATTGATGGCTGCTGACTAATTAGAGTGATGGTTCCTGAAGGTTAGGATGACTGTAGCAATATCTTCAGATAGGACACCAAAAAAGTATGCCCCATGTAGTGATTCTTCTTTTTACAAAAGATTTCTCCACAGCAGGCAATACTGTTTGATAGCATTGTACTCACAGCACAATTTCATTCAAAATTGAAGTCAGTTCTCTCAAACCCTACCACTGCTTTGTCAACTAAGTTTATGAAATATTCTAAATCTTTTGTTGTCATTTCAACAATGTTCACAGCATCAAAAAACACTTTTTTTGATCATGTATAAAAAGAAACTTCTCATCCATTGAAGTTTTATTATGAGATTGCAACAATTCAATCACATCTTCAGGCTCCACTACTCTTGTTTGTCCTCTTGCTATTTCCATCATATCTACAGTTACTTCCTCCCTGAAGTCTTGAATCCCTCAAAGTCATCCTTGAGAGTTGGAATCAACTTCTTACAAAAGCCTGTTAATGCTGATATTTTGACTTCCTTTCATAAATTATTAATGTTCTTAATGACATCTAGAATTACCAGAAGTTTTTCAATTTATATTACCCATATCCATCAAAGGAGTCAATATTTATGGCAGCTATAGCCTTACAAAATATATTTCTTAAGTAATAATACTTGAAAGTCAAAATTATTCCTTGATCTATGAGCTGCATAATGGATGTTGTGTCAGCCGACAGGAAAACAACATGAGCCTCCTTGTACATCACCAACAGAGCTCTTTGGTGACTATGTCAATGTGCAGTACTATTCTGAAAGGAGTCTTTTGAGCACTAGGTCTCAACAGTGGACTTAAAATATTCAGTAAACCACACTGTAAACAGATGTGCCATTATCCAGGCTTTGTTATTCCATTTACAGAGAAAAAGCAGAGTAGATTTAGCATAATTCTTAAGGGCCCTAGGACTTTTCAGAATGGTAAATGATCACTGAATTCAACTCAAGTCACAAGCTCCATTAGCCCTTAACAAGAGAGTCAGCCTGTCCTTCAAAGCATTGAACTCAACATTAACTTTTCCTCTACAGTTATGAAAGTCCTAGATGGCATCTTCTTCCAATAAAAGGCTTTTTGCCTATACTGAAAATCTGTTGTTTAATGCAGCCATCTTCATGAACTGTCTTAGCTAAATCTTCTGGATAACTTGCTGCAGCTCCTACATCAGCACTGGCTAATGCAGCTGGTGACTTAAGTTGAATTCAACTCAACAGTTGTTGCTTCATCTTACATTTTTATGTTGTGAATACTGCTTCTTTCCTTAAACCTAATAAACTTCTGTTAGCTTCCAGCTTTTTCTGTAGCTTTTTCACCTCTCCCTGCCTTCACAGAATTAAAGAGAATTAGTACCATATCTGGATTAGGCATTGGCTTTAGATAATGTAGTGGCTAGTTTTATCTTATTTCCAGACCACTAAAACTTTCTCTATATCAGCAATAAGGCTGCTTTGCTTTCTTGACATTCATGAGTTCACTGAAATAGCACTTTTAATTTCCTTCAAAAACTTTTACTTTGCATTCTCAACTTAGCTGACTGTTTGGTGCAGGAGGCCTGGCTCTTCTTCTGTCTTGACTTTCAACATTCCTTTTCCACTAAGCTTAATCAGTGCTAGCTTTAGTGTTATCGTGGTGTTATTAATTGGCTTAATTTCAATATTGTTGTGTCTCAGAGAATAAGGAGGTTAAAGGAGAGGGAGAGAGATGGGAGAACAGCTGGTTGGTGGGGCAGTCAGAGAATGTGCAACATTTATCAATTAAGTTTGCCATCTTATATAGGCATGGTTTGTGGTACCCCAAAACAATTACAGTACAATAGTATTTGAAAGATCACTTAACAGATATAATAATGATAATAATAATAATAATAAACTTAAAATATTTTGAGAATTATCAAAATGTGAAACAGAGATAGAAAATGGGCATATGTTGAAAAATGGTGCCAATAGACATGTTCAATGCAGGGTTGTCACAAATCATCAATTTGTAAAACATGTAATATCTGTGAAGCATAATAAAGCAGGGCAAAATAAAATGAAGTATTCCTGTATAATAAACTATTACAAAAATCTTAATAATTTCTACAAGAGGAAAAATAGAAACTTGACCACAACATCATAACATTTTACAGTTATAGCAATATTTTAAGGTTATTGCAAATTGAATTTTAAAACTCTCTAATAAGTAATTGTTGAGCAAAAGGAAAAAGACCAAAATAAAATTACAGATCTACAGGATTTATGGCATCACATTAAATCACTAATAAGCAGAAAATATATGAGTTAAATTCCCAATTGAAATAGCTAGAAAAGAACAAAATGTAAACCTAAGCAAAAGAGAACAAAATAAAATAAAAGCAGTTATTAATAAAGTTAGAAAACACACAAAAAAGTTAATTAAAAAACAAAACAAATCATTGACTAATCATTAAAAGAAAGCAAAAATACATGAAATAATAAACTACGGGGACAAAATAAACATTAAAATAACAGTAAATTTGAAAATTATGTGACTTTTACCTTTTACTTTGCACAACAAATAAACTTGAAAATCTAGATGAAATGACTAATTCTATAGAAAAATATTTTTACCAAATTGATCTCCGTAGGAACTGAAGGTGTAAACAAACCAATTTCCATAGCAGAAATAGAGAAAATTAGTAAAGTATTACCCCACATACAGATCACCAAGTCCAGATGTTTTCAAAGGGAAATTTCCAGAAATCTCCAAGGATGAAAATAAAAGTCCAATGCTGTTAAATAATTCCAGAGCATAAGGGGAAAAAATAAAAACTTCCAAATTCTGTTGTATTTCTTGGGAGAGTACACAAAACCTTGATACCTAAACCTAGTAATAATAGCTTTAAAAAATTAAAATAACATTTATTAATATTTCTTCAAAATTGTAATTAAAATATCAGCAAACAGAGTCCAATAGTATATACAAAAAATACATCATGGTCAAATGGTATTTATTCCAGGAATGCAAGGGCAGCTTAATATTTGGAAATCCATCAGTGCATCAGTGTACTTCACCATATTAATAAACATAAGAAAAAAATCACATGATTGATTCCATAAATGTCAAAAACTTAAAAGGAGATTCAACACATTTCAGCACCCATTTTAAATAAAATAGATGTGTGTGTGTGTGTGTGTTGTGTGTATCCTAAAGCCAGTATCTGACCTATTTGACTTAATAGGAAACACAAAAGACATTGCCTTTATGGTCAGGAAGAAGGCAAAGTGTTCACTGTCTCCAATTATAATCCTGCATTTGAGATATTAATCAATGAAAGTGGATATGAGGAAATAGAGGCATAAGAACATAAAAGAAGAATAAAACATCCTATTTGAAGATGACAAAATAGTATACATATAAAACTCAAGAGGATTTAATGACTAAACTGAAACCAAAAATAAAATTTAGAACAGTAGAAAGAGAAATACTATACACAATGTACTCCATATATACAAATTATCAAATAGAAGATACAATGTAAGAGAAATACTATTTATCACGGCCACCAAAAAAAAAAAAAAAATGAAGTATTTAGAAGTAAACCTAACAAGTGATGTTAAAAAGGTTTCTAAAGAAAACTTTAAAATATTCTGAATGAAAAGCGAACTTAAAGGGAAAACTGTCTGTTCTTATATGGTCTGAGTCAACACCAGGAAGATGTCAATTCTCACCATGTTAATATAGAAACAATGTGACTCCACAAAAATACTAAGAACAATATGTTTGAAGTCAGATAAGCTGATTTTAAATTTTTAAGGAAAATAATTATGGTAGAAAAACTAGAGCAATCCTTCAAAAGGGGCAATAGAATGCCTAGCCAAACAGATACTAAGATATAATCAAGGCATGGTGTTATGGGAGTATAAACAAAACCAATGAGAAAGCCCAGTACATATGTAAATTTATATATATACACACACACACATATATATACACACACACATTTATATATACATACATTATATATATGTACCATTTCCAATCACTTCTTTTGGGGAAATATATAAAAAATCAGATCTATACCTCAAATATATCAAAATAAACTAAAAATAGATCAGATATCTGAATATAAAAAATGAAATCATATATATACTAGAAAAGGACATATATTAATTCCTTTTTAACCTTGATATGGGGAAAGCCTTTCTACTACTGCAAAATCCAGATACAATAAAAGATAAATTAAACTACATAAAATATTTTAAAATAACCTTTTGTGGGTAAAAACACCATAAGCAAAATCAAAAGAAAAATGACAAAATGTGAGAAAATATTTGCAACATATATTGCAGATAAAAGGTTAATATTCCAAAAATACAAAGAAATCTGAAAAATGAGAGACATGAACATACGTTCCACAGAAAAAAAATATACAAATGGTCTTATAATACATGTAAGAAGCTTCCAGTCACTTAATTTATAAAAACATAAATTAAAACTCCACTGACTGACCATTTCTCACTTATCAGGTTGACAGAAATCCAAAGCTTCACAATACACCCTCTGCTAGTGAGGTTGTGAAGAAACACATCCTCATACATTGTTGGTCAGAACATCACATTATGCCATCCTGTGGAGGGGAATTTAGCAAAAGCTAGCAAAACAAAACCTATCCTTTGATCCAGCAGTTCCATTTCTAAAAATGTAATCTGAGGATATATCTCTACAACTATAAAATGTATGTATAAGTATATAAGTGTATTCATTGATACATTAATTATAATAGCAAAATATTGAAAACAACTTAAACTCCCCCCAGTAGCAGGCAATAGATTTTTATACATTACTGTACATCCAAATATGGGTACTTTGTAGCTATACAAAAAGACTAAAGAAGATGTCAGTAAACTGGTAAGGAGTGATTCCCAGGGTATATTGTTAAATGTAAAAATATATATTATAACCTATTGTGTAAGAATGAAGAGAATAAAGAAGACACACATTAAGCGTGTTTGTTTGTGTATTTATTGCTTAATATATTTGTGTATGTATTTGCAAAAATAGACACACACAAAAAAACAGAAACTAATGAAAATTGTTACGTAAAGATGAAAAGTGGGAACAAAGTAGAAGAGAAAGAAAAAAAATCAAACTTCTCTGATTCAGCCATATATATATATATATAGTATTTGATATGTAAGCATATCACTTCTTTATATAAATTTAGAAGTTAAATCAAGAATCCAAAAAAACACACTAAAATTGAATAAAAATAGAAACAAATTTAGCTATAGCAAATTTATATCATACGTGTCTGTACACACACACACATAAATTAAGAAATTTTTGAACATAGTACTGTGATTATAAACCCCTAGTAGAATACATTTTAAAGACAAAAAGAAGTTTAAAAAACTTTAAGTTTACTTAGCAAGATTACTGTTGGTAGTGGTATTGGTGTAGTAATTCCGAAAATATTTTGTGGGTGCTGTAAAATACACTAAATGAATAAATATATTGGTGTTGAGAGTCAGGATCCTCACTGTGGGAAAAGTAAGATTCCAACATAGACTGGAGGAAAGTGTCAAAGAACTCTGCAAGGTAGCTTTCAGTATAAGAGATATATATACTGCATTGACTGACTGAATAAGCATACAATGAACCTGAATCTTGGTTTCTAAACACAGTTCCCCACTATAAGGAACCAGAGCTCTTTGGAGAAATGGTTGATTCCAGCTCTTAGGCCTGGAAAGTGCAAGGTAGGTTTGTAACATACCGCTGAGACAGAAAGCAAAGAAAATGCCCAAAGATTGATAAGGCTATATCAAACGACACAAATTCTACTTGAGGGGGCTTCTACTTTACATATTTGGGATAATTTGAAGAATCAAAAGAATAATGATGGCAATAGATGATAACACATCAAATATTTTTAAAATTCCTAAATCCATAATGATATTTTAAAAAATAAAAGAGATGGGGAAGAGAAAGTTCTTCCTTGAAGAAAGTCTATTAGTAAATATTTAAAAAGATATAAACTAAAAAATTATAATTTTGCAAGCACTAATGCTAAGATTATCATGAATGTTAAAAAATACTAAATCAATTTTTTGAGAGCAAGATTTGTATAGATTCCTAAAACATTAACCACAGTTATCTATCAACTGCAAGAAAACAGTTTACCTTTTACAATGAAAGCATCTCAGAGACATCGCTTTAATCAAATAAACAATAAAGCATCACTAATAATGGAACAAGTCAATATTATTAATGAGATACACTGAGAAGGACACAAGATCATCTATTTATTATTCTTGACAAAAACTATTTAAACTGATTCTAAAAAATACAGAAATAATCAGTGGGACATTGTAAAAACAAAAACAAACAAACAAACAAAAAAACACTGGCCTGGATTTTTCAAAATTTCAAATTCATAAGACAAGAGAGGGACTATTCTATATTAAAGACAAGGCAACTAAGGGTATCGAATAATCCTTGATTGAATCATCAGTTGAAAAGTGAAACAACTATAAGAAATATGAATGTCATAATGGAAAAATTTTAATATGGACTGATATCGGGTATTTTTCTTACATCAGTAGTTTATACTTTGGGTGTAACAACAGCATTAAAGTTATGAAGACGAATGTCCTTGTCTTGAAGAAATAGATGTTGAAGTATTTGGGGTGAATTATCATGATGTCTGCAACTGAGTTCTAAATGGTTCAGTAAATATATCTCTGTGTGTGAGAAGGACACACAGAGAGACAGAGAGATTGGAAATGTAGGAAATTGGTAACCTCTGGTGTACTTAGATGAGGCATATGAGTGTTCATTATATATGTTTTTAGTTTATTGATAGGTTTGAAATATCTCAAAGTAAAAACTTCAGAAATGAAAAAAATCATTTAGCATTAATGAACAGAATGTATTTATTTTTAAGAGTTTCAAAGTCATTATTTTAAGCAGCACAAAGCTAAGGCTATCTAAGACATAATAAAATTATAGTCAGGTTATTTAATTGCCTTTTATCACCTAAAAATAATTTAAATGGAAGCATATGCTGATTATTTACTTAGAGGAATATTCTTATCAGAAAGAAGAATGTAATTTTCTCATATTTTGCCCTCATCCACCAAATATGTGTAATAATTCACAAGAATGTTGACTCATTTAATAGTTCCAGAAAAGTTTTGCAGATTTTGAGGTAGATGAGTTAAACTGAGGTCATCAATCCAATAAAAGCAAAATCACTTCTTAACTTCCACATTGGCATCCAGAACTCTGGCTACAAATCCCACCTCTGTTACTAACTAGACATGGAGTCAACATCTAACTTGTTCAGATTTCACATTTTTTATCTGTAAAATGTGAATATGAATACCTATATTATTCCTCACTTTGGAATGGATCATAAGTTAAATAAGTTTGAAGGATCATAAGTTAAATAAGTGATATCATTTAATAGCATGATGTCTAGCTAGACTAGGGGCTCCATTAATGTTAGTTGGACTTGGTATTGTCTAATAAAATCAATGGTTTAACTTGTTTTTGACACTTGAACTTGGTTCTTTCTATATTAATATAGTCATCGGTGCTGTCTGCAAGAGAGAATATATTGAATTTCATAAGTTACAAAGAACCAGAGATACATCTTCAATTAAAATTTGTACAAAATGACAGTTCTTAAAAAGGCACAAGTCCATAAGAAAACTAATAAGAAATTCTCATCCACAATTGATCCACAAACGGTTTTTAATTAATACATTTCTCTAATAGCTGTTCAGCTGTTACACTGGTGCGACTGAAATTAAAATACTACAAAACGGTGTTATCTTTCCAAAAATATACACTTAAAAATGATTTTACCTCTTATTTTCAAAGCAATATATTCAATCCCATTACATTTGAATTGGTAATTACTAGACAACTTCCAAGCAAGTCTAAACAGGTAGTTTCCCTTTTTATAGAACTATGCCAAAGTTATCAGAATAGAGTCCTCTTATAGATTAATAAAGCAGGTAGTAATCCATTTGGCACACTTTGAGAAATATCATGGCAGAAAGATTCTCAGTCTTCTTCCTCTTTATAAATAACAAAAAGGTGCTAGCAGTCAATATGCCTACAAAAAGGGCCAGCAATTGAAAAACCCCTCCTATCCTCAAACATATTTTAAGCTATTGCATTTCTTTTAAATATGCTCCAGTGGGAAAAGGTGCATAAAGGGAAGGGAACAGTGGGAGTGAGATGAAGGAAAACCCCCTAAATTGCTACTTTTCCAGAGGCTTAACTGTAAATAGCAGATTACAGAACCAGAATCAAACACAGCATTTGGGTGGGTGGCTGAGCTGTAGAGAAGACCCCTTCTTCCATTCACTCATATTAAATACACCATTGATTTGTGCGAATTGTTGTTTTATAATTAACCAAGAAAAGTTTAGTTGTGACCAGAAGCCATCAAATCAGAGGAGACAAGAATAATGAAGGCGATGGCATAATTCCCTGCCTGACGCTTTCAAGGTTCCAGAGGTAAAGGTGAAAAAGTGACAGAACTGTCTTATGAGAGATGTCCTGTGATTCTTAGGAAGCCTGAGATACTGAAATATTTTCATGAGAGTCTTTGGGTAGCTCTTGGCACAAGTGCAATTCTGAGTTGGGGAAAGAGCCTTTCTGCCTGCTGTCTCTTCACATCCTGCACTTTTGTGACACTCAGGGCTGGCAGGCTTCCGGACACTGCCACCCACACCCTGGAAAGAGAGGAAGGCCCCTGTCAGCATAGGCAGGAGGTAAAACTTTGTGAAGCAGTTCTGTGGATGGAGACTCCATCCATGGAGAAAAACAAAGGAGAACATGAATATTTAGTCATGGCGGGGTGGGGTGGGAAATGAGACTATGAACAAATGTTAGGCCCCCATCCCATTAATTTATATCACGTCCTGCCACTGGACCAGTATCCCTAAAAGAGCATTTTATCCTTTTTGTAAATTTTTCATCAAAAATCATTAGATGTAGGATAAACAAAACATTCTGATCACGACCTTCTAAAATGTGGCCTCAATGAATTCCCTTTCATTCTCTATGAAGAATCTCACATAACCTAAACATATTTGCCACTTCTTTTCTTCTCCCAGTTTCTTACCTTGATTAAAGCATATCGTTTCTTGAACTTTGTACAGTCTCCTGCATCCTCTCCTGCCCGTCTAAATACAAAGCAAGTAAAGCACCATCAGTTCCATAAACACTTTCCAGCCCTCAACAAACTACTTTGATCTACTGCTCTTCCCAAAATATGACACAAATTGTCCATATTCAGATATTAGCATTGCAAACTTAAAAAATATACACAGTTTGAGACTTCATCAGTTACATATTGTTTGGGAACATCTTTTTTTCTGTTGTCTAATTTTGTACTTGCAAGGCCTTTGTATTTTATTTTGTCTGGCCTTCCCATTTATAAAGTAAGTTTCTTGACGACAGGTTCTATGTTATTCTCATCTTTGCATTTTCTACAGTGCTTAACATGGAGAAGTCCTCTATAAATATTTTTGGTGGATAAATTGACTCATTTATCTAGCATGGTATTAAGAAAAATGAGAAAGAATATTTGGAGTAACATCTCATCACATTTTGAAATGTTACTTTTTTTTCTCTATCCAGAAAAGTCTCTTTTCAGTTCTAATCCGAACTTCCTAGTAACTGAGGTAAAGTCAAATAAGCAAGCCACAGTCTGCTAGCACATAACAGCAAAAATTTCCCTAACCCACAAGGATAATCATCAAAGAGATAAAATATTCATAGTCAACTCTTCTTTTAGGTTTACAAACAGTGAATATATTATATAACCAACCAGACTGAAAGTGAGATCTACCACAACAAGGCACCATGATCCTTTTATTTTCCATTATGCGTTATTTTAAAGAAATTTAATAACAAAACAAAAGTGCCAGGAAACCTGAGATCTAAATAAGTTCTTTATATTAATCTTTAAGATATATTTTTAGGTACTAAAATAAAGTCTCTGTTTCCAAGTTCTTTGTCGATTAGTCAACCACACTGGAAGAAAGACTAAAATTTTTTTTTAGTTTTTTGCCTCCTTATTCATTAAGGATAAAAAAAATCACACTGAAACTATCAGCTGCTCAAAACTCATATTTCTCCAGCACAAAGATTATTAATAATTATTATATATAAATTATAGGATGTTCTATTTTAATAATTTCTTATATGCCTCAAAAGCACTGCTTTCCTTTCTTACATGAAGTCTTGCCTCTCTTTTATTCCTTTACTTATACATTAACATTTATAATTCCTATGTCACAAAAATATACAATAAGAAGAAATCTCTTCATTGATTATTAGTATGAGAAATCAGACCTATGTTAGATTCAACACATTGGAAAACAAAATGAAAAAACCGATCCCCAACCTCTAGTGCAAGAGAAATTAAGCAGAAAGAGTTGCCTCTGTTGGGTTTTAAAAACAATATATAAAACTAAATGGATAGGGAAGGAAAGCAAATAGTTGTTTCACATGACCAGGGTGAAAAGAAAAACAAACATTATAGTTGCAAAAACATATATTCCATAACAAGTTCTTAAGACTCCCAGGTGCAACATCAGCAGCGCTCGAGTCTCGATTTTTATTGTAATCTTGTGGCTTTTTATTTGTAACTTATATGAAAAGAATCATATTGATTGGGGCAGATTTAACTCAGTAAAACCTATTCTACTGAGATTGTCTGTGCTAGGTGATTTTATCAAGTTCTCTTTTGGTTTCATTTTCTTCCTCATCCCTATTCCCAGGGGAGGCTGCAGCCTAGCTTGCAGAGCAAATTGCCCTAAATTGAGTTCTTTCTCTGGCATAGACAGGGCTGCCTTTGGCTCCTCGGCTTGAAAACTTTATGCATTCTTTTTTCCTTCTTCCTTAACAATCCCCTTCCCTTTTTCCAATTAAAATGGAGAAGTTTGCACCGGTACCTGCTCCCAATTAAATGAATACTGCATTACCAGCCGCACTCCCGGATCTTCTTTACCCTCCCTTCATTAGCCTTATTCCTCTGAGGCTGCCTGGCTGTCTGCCAGGGACTTATGGCAAGAATTCAAAATCTTGCACACTTTATCCCCTCCAAATCATTCTTGAATATAAGCAGTCTGCTCCTTAGGCCTAGCAAGAGAAATCCAAGAACGTGTTCAAAATGGATAGGGGGTTGGGAGGGAGAGAAGAGAAAAAAAAATGATTTATTTAAAAGGCTAAAAGCCTATGCAAAGAAAGACAAGCTAAGAGAGGTTAAGCTTCCCAGTTAATTGACCTTAGTTTCTTTTTTAAAAGCTTGAGTAGGAAGAACAACAAATGACAGTTCAATGGCCTTGCTTTATTTCTGAGTGCCTTCATGTCTACAGGAAGTACATCATCATCTTCGCACCTCAAGCATACCGACTCCCAACACTCAAAATAATGTACCATGACTGAATAGGCCAATATTGGAAGCTTAAGCAACTGCTGTTATATATATATATATAGATCAACATGAAATTTTCCAACAAATGTGAATGCTATGGGGCCATTGCATCAGCCATTCTCAACTGACACTTGGAATCAGTGAACATGCATCAAGCTGTCATGAATGATGACCTAGGTGTCAGACCAAAAAAACAAATGGGCATTTTGTGTGCCTCCACTACTCTCTAAAACTTTGCAAATTTCATTTACAGAACTGTTGAGCATACTTGAGCAGAATATGTGATCAAATTCCAATTCTAGTACATACTGTGTGTGTGACCTTGGGCAAGTTATTTAACTTCTCCAAGGCTCGTGGTCATCATTTGTAAAGTGGGACTAATAACTATATCCAGAATGATATGCTTTTTGTGCATTAAATAGTTCATGTAAAGCACTGAGCACAATTCCTGGCACGTGGTACATAGTTAGCTACTGTATATTCTCATTATTTTGCTACTATTATTAATGCTAGGCAAAAATTACACCATATGATCTGATAGAACTTTTGGAGCCTTTCCCAGAATATGGCAAGGGCTAAAGACAATTTGCAGATGATTTTTAATTTTACAAAATTAAAAATGTGCAATTGGATTCTCAGAAGTTGACCCTTGTTTAGCACAGAACCCAACACAGCTATGACATCCGATAAGGTCAATATTGGAAAACCTATCCTTTAGTGGTAATTATAAGTCATCAAATTCTTCAAGCACCTTAAAGAATATATCACCATTGCTGACTTTTTATCAGAACAATATGTAATTGCACACTTCAAAAAGTCGTCACCAATTTGTTTCAGTTCTTAGAATTAACATAGTATTTGTTTTATCTCCTAGTGACAAACTTCCCAAGCATGCTATAATGCCGCAGTTCATCACTTGAAGAAAAAAAGCAAAGCAATGCAAAAAGCCATAATTACTAAATCATTTTAAGTGGCTCTATTGATAAAAAGACAAAAAAATCATATATATGAATTGGGATAAATATGATAAACAAATTCCTGCTGACTGTTTTTTATCTCCAACAACAGACACCACTGATGTCTGTACATGAGCTGCACAATTATTGACTGATTTATAAGAAATATGCTGTGTGTTGTCTAAGAAACCCAAGGCAGTAGACATAATCTCAAAATAGGAAGTCACTTTATAAATAGCTATTTTTAATGTGTGAAATTTTTAACTAATATCTAACAGTTGTACATGTTTGGGGGATACCTGTGATATTTTGATATCTGTATACAATGTGTAGTAATAATCCAATCAGGTAATTGTTACATCCATCGTCTCAAGCATTTACCTTTTCTTTGCGTTGAGAACATTACAATTCTTCTCTTCTAGAAAATAACTATTTTTGATTGATCAAATCCAGGTCAAATTTCCTATAGCACTTTACAATAATTATTAGGAATGCAAGCACTGGAATCAAAGATCTGGAATCATATTACAGCCTCAACTTGCTTGCTATGTAACCTCTAAAAAGTCATTTAACTTATCAGACCCTCTATTTCCTCAAATAGGGCTTATAACATGTGCAAGGTGATGTTTTTAAGGATTACATTTAAAATGCTTAACTTGAGCCATAAGAAGCTCTCTACTTTACCATGATCATGATCATCATCACTATTATTACTGTCAAGTTTTTTTACTTTTCAAAAATTAGTTCTTAAAATAGGAAAATAATGTGAAATATGAAGCAAGAGATTATGATGTACATCAAATATTAGTGAGAATGCATTGATCCCACTAGAGGTAACACACACTCACTGATTCAGATCATGCATATTTGAGGACAGCTAAATTAGGATCATTCTCAGAAATTATACTTTAAGGAATGGATTGAAAAATCTACTACATCCAGGAAGTTATATATATATATAGTTATTTAACAAAAAGACAGAATTACATGCACTAGCACAGAAGATACAAATCAAGTCACATAGCAATGAGGGAGAGCCAGTACTTAAGCTCAGGTCTGCCAATTCCAGGTAAAGGTCTTTCATGTGATATTTATACTCAGTAAGTCAGAGATGCCATCTTACCTGGTTATGTGAGAAAAAAGAAAAGATTCAACAGGAAGGTAATAATATTTTCCATTGTTGCTCTATCACAAGCATTTTAAAATTACAAAACTAATTTTAAATGAAAATGTGTTCTTAAACCTCAAGTGTCGCATGTATCCCCTTGAACCTGCCTATCGACCAAAGATCCTATCTTGGTTAGTGGCACTACCATTCACCTATCCCAGAAACCTGGGAGCCATTCTGCTATTTCCCCACTCAAAAGTCACCTTTGTACTAATAATTCCACTTCTATGACATTGGCTAAAACAGAATCATCTTTGTTGACACTTAGTTCAAAACCTCATTGTCTTATGCCTGAACTACTGTAATAGTCTCCAACTGGTCTCCTTTATCTCAGACTCTACCACTCATTGCATTCTCCAAATTCTCATCAAAATAATCTTGCTAACACAGTCTGATTGTGCTATTTCTCAGTTTGAAACCTGTGATCTCATGTCAGACTCTTCTCAGCCGAGCCCCATGTGCCTGCCCCTCCCTACCGTCATCCTTCATGCCCACTCTCATCCCCAGTGCCCTCCGTGTAACAGCCATATTCTTTTTCATTTTGTTACCTGTTCTTCTAGCTTATGTTAGTTCTGCAGTCTATAATGGTTTTATTTTCCCATTTAGCCTAAATATCACACGAGTGCTTGAAAAGAAACTTCTATGTAAGTTCTATATAGACCCATTGGGTGAAGCTTCTGTCAGCTCCTGAGAGAAGTGTGTTAAGATATTTTTGAATTGTGGATTTGTCATTCTCCCATGTAGTGTTATCCATTTATGTTTATATATTTTTAAGTCAAACTTAATTTTTAAAATTTATATATATAAATATATATTTTGAAACAAGGCCGTATTCTGTCAACCAGGCAGTGGTGTGATCACAGCTCACTGTAACCTCCAAACTCCTGGGCTCAGGTGGTACTCCCACCTCAGCCTCCCAAGTAGTTGGGAATACATGCAGGTGTCATCATGCTCAGTTAGTTATTTAAGTTTTAGTAGAGACAGGGTCTTGCTATGTTGCCCAGGCTTGTATCAAACTCTTGGCCCCCACTGATCCTCCTGCCTTGGCCTCCCAAAGTGCTGGAATTACAGGCATGAGCTACTACAACTGGACTTAAGTTAAACTTTAAAGGGTCTGTTTAGGTTATATATTTAATGTACTTTTAAAATTTATTTATTTGAAAGACAATTACTAAAATCTGTACGTAAATATTAAGACATTAACAATGAATTTTGTAATAAAATGACAATTTATAGTTGCATAAACTTATGGCACACAAAGAGATGTTAATAAGGAATAATTAAATCGAACTAGTTAACATATCCATCATCTCAAATACTTAATATTCTTTTGTGGTAAGAATATTAGAAATTTACTCTCAGCAATTTTGAAATGTATAGTACTCTTATTAACTATATCTATTTTTAACAATATTAGGCTTATATAATTTTCTAATATGCATACATATATATTTATATGTTCCATTTAACTTTATACAGATTTAAATTATTCTATAAGAAAATAATATAGTGATAATAACTGTCTTCGGGCTAGTAATTATCTGGGATTCTTTTTCATCATTTACTTTCATCGTCGCTGTGTCTTTATGTTTTAAGTATAAATCTTTAGAGAGAATACTACTGAAATTTTAAAAATCCAGTCTGACCAATTCTGTCTTTTATTTGGAGAGTTTACTCCATACACATTAATTGTGACTACTGGACTGTTTGAATTTACTTCACTTAATTTGTGCATCTGAGACTGCCCTATTTGATTTTTGTTCTGTCTCTCTTTTTAGCTTGTCTGTCTCTTTAATTCCTTCAAGAAGTGTGTACTGAACAATTACTATCTTGCAAGCACTGTTCTAGCACTGGAGATTGGAGCTGAAGGAGATAAAGACTCTTGCTCTCAGGGAGATTACATTCTAGTGGGAGAGGAGAGACAACGAATAAGCATGTAATTGAATATCAACATAAATAAATAGTAATGAAAATATTTTTAAAAGTTATGTTCTATTCTTATTGTCCTTACTCTTCTCAGAAGCTCATTTTTCTTCTGGGGCTATAGGAGTAGCTTTGTAATGGATCTCCCCTTGTCCTGTATCTCCTTTTCTAGTCCATCTGCCTCACTAATATTCTCATGTTGTGATTTAAATATTACTTTCCTAGCTTAAAACCTTCAACATCACCCTCTTGGCTACTTCATAGAGCAAAAATAACTTAGGCCAACATTCAAAATCCTCTACAAAATGGGATCAACCTACATTTTCTACCTCTTTCTTCAATAGAAATATAGTGAAATATTGCTATACAACTTAGAAATATAGCAATAGAAACACAGCGAAATATACCTATACCACTTAATTCAACTGATGAGTAAAAGTTTATCTTGCTTGCCGGGGTGGGAATGATATGAAAGAAAAAGTGACAGAGTGGAGGAGAAGAGGAAAAGACTAGAAAAGAATTACTTTAGGTATAAAATGTTAATATCGCCTTTAAAATTTAGGGAAATTATTAACACATTAATTTGACTTTCTTTAGTATACATGTATGGAGCACCTGCTATCTGCCAAGCACTGTGCTAAGCCCAAGGATTATAAAGATGAATAATAAGACGTAATATTTGCCTTCAAGGATGGTGGAGCTCAGTGAGAAAACGATAAATAAACAGATAGTTAGAATAAAATGTGCTGAGTATTACGACAGAAGGATCTGTGAAGTGCAACTAGAGAACTCAGCCAGGAGGCTCTGTAAAGGTTTCAGGTGAATTCGCTCTTCTACTGAGAAAACAGCATGAGCGCTGAGAAAGGCAGGCCTTCATGCTTTCAGAGCATTTAAGGACTCTTTTGCTTGCAGATATTATAGTAATAAATTGATATATTTAAAATAGTATTAATGTCACACCATAAAAGTATCACCAACTTTTGCATATACTGCTTTAAATTATTTCACGAACTTTTGATTAAACATAAGACAGTAAGGGTATGCAGTTATTTATTCCTCACCCTTGAAAACCATACTAAACTGACAGTAAAATAATTTTAAGGCTTAGAAACCCTTAAGGATGAAAAGGAGAGAAGAAGATACCAGATAAGTTATTTCAAAAACATTTCTGAAACGTTATAACGTAAATGGATGAATAGTAACTGCTTAGCAAACTAGATAAAGCTGAAGCCTTAACCTGAATTGAAGAAAACCAATAGGAAACTGCCAATTTTACCTCAAAAACCCAAAGAGATTTTCCCTTCAAGCTAGAGAAACTGAATGGCCCAGGGAATACATGCATATAAATATTTAGACTCTCTCAGTTAAAAAGCCATGTTACCACTTCATCATACTAATAAACCACAACTATCAAGATATCCCATTATAAAGACTTCCCAAATTATTATTTGGCTCTTTTACTCTTAAATATAGAGAAACAGTCAAGGACCCCCCAACCTGTGGAGAAATATTCTAACATGAAAGGAAAAATCCAAAACATAGAATTTGGAATCTGAATAAGGTTTCCAGAGAGAAAGTTGGGTTTCTGGACAGAAATACTAAAAGTGGAAGGCAATGAAGAGAAACTTTCAAAGTTTTGAGGGGAAATTATTTCTAATGTAAAATTGAATACCTTGCCAGAGTATAGATCAAGTATAATTACAGAATAAAGATATTCTGGTATATTCAAGGTCACAAAATTTTACCTCCTCAGTATTCTTGTCAGGAATTTTCTTGGAAATGAATTCCACTGCAAAGTTGACAGTAAACCAAGAAGAACATCAGGAAAGAGAAATATAGCTCAAGACAAAGATAAAGAGAAAATCTCAGAATGGTGGTGAGGGCTCTAGAATGGACACCTTCAAGAAAAAAAACAAGAAAAAATAATGTCTAAAAATATTGAAAGTAAAACAAATTCACTTAACATAGATGTGGCTATCAAAACCAGGAACACCTGTTGAAGGGAAACTCAATATAGATTATGTATTCACATGGAAAAATGGAGAGGGTTGAAGAATAAGCACACAGATTATCAAAGGAAGAAAATTTGAAAACTGAAAAAGGAACTCAGTGTGTTCAATAACTGACCTGTTACAAAGTTTCATCACTTTTTAATGTTTAAAACATGATTTCAGGAAACTCTAGGAAAGGAGATATTTAAAATCAACTCCACTGACAAAGTTTTGCAAATTGATTTATTTGAAAAGCTCCTGATATACACTGACATACTTCTTCACTGACAGCTAGATTATACAGAAAGGGTTTTTGTTTGTTGGAAATGTCATTGGTACCTTATTCTAATTACCGAAATAAATGTCATCGATGTGCCTCTCTCTTAAAAATTGTGACAAAAAAATAAGAAAATAAATTGCCTTGTTTAACTAGCCTCCTAAAGTTAAGGCTGGCTGAAAATTAGAATTTTTACCAAAACTACAAGGTCCACTGAGACTCCCCAGAAATCTTACAATACAATTCAGCCTAGTTTGAGTGGCTATTCCCTACAACAATCTCTAATTGGTATATGTAATAAAACCTAAGCTATATAAGCGAAACAAGATTTGGGGGGAAACTTAGTGATTATTTTTTAATTATGACTACTTTACTGGGCCGGGTGCGGTGGCTCATGCCTGTAATCCCAGCACTTGGGAGGCCAAGGCGGGTGGATCACCTGAGGTCAGGAGTTTGAGACCAGCTTAACCAACATGATGAAACCCCATCTCTACTAAAAATACAAAATTAACCGGGCTTGGTGGTGCGCACCTGTAATCCCAGCTATTCAGGGGGCTGAGAGAGGAGAATAGATTGAACCCGGGAGGGCAAGGTTGCAGTGAGCTGAGATCGTGCCATTATACTCCAGCCTGGGCAACAACAGTGAAACTCCGTCTCAAAAAATAAAATAAATAAATAAATAAAAATAAAGAATACTTTACATGAAGCTTCATTTGAATACTTTACTGTATTTTCATTCCTACAGGAAAAGTCTGCAAGGTAAAAAGAAACAGCTTATTCTTCGCTTCATTCTAGTATCACCTCAGACCTTCTCAAAGCACTTCAAACTTACTAGCTCATGAATTCAAAAACTTCATCAAGAAGCCAGGCTGGTTTAGAAAAATGACCATCCACTTTGGGTCAATCGAAAGTGGAGAAAGAGAGTTATGTTGTGGTCTAGGAATGCCTAATATGCTCAGTGTCCAGTTCACAAGTGAAATAGATTTATTTATGAAAAACAATAAGCTACCTCTTGTTTTCAAACAAAATTTCTTTAAATTTACATAAAATTAGACAAATTATGCTTTTCCCCTAAATTTAATAAATTTAATAAACTTATTCAGCCCTCTTCCAGTTTTCAACAAACTAAGCAAATGCTCATCGGAGAACAATGAAAACTCAGTAATTAGTTCAAAATTTATAAACTTACATCTGACGTCATTATCTGAATTCCTATAAATAAAAATCATAAAACTTAACTTTAGAACAAAACTTAATTTTTCACCAGTGGGAATATCATCTTCTCTCCAAATTAACCCACTTCTCCAAAACAAGAATAACCATTGTAACAGTGCTTACATGGTTCAACTATATACAATGCCAAAATTAGTTTTCTGAGGCATTAAAAGGTACCACTTATGTATATAACTACTAGCTTCACTAATAAGCCTTCTAAAGTTCTGGATTTCTTTTGATATGGTAATAACCTAACTCAGAGGCAGAGAGAAGGGATCATAAATATATTACCTACTTAAAATCGAGTAAAAGGGGTCCTGGTGTGCAATGGGAAAGTTTCATATGTGAAAAAACATACCATCTATCATTTGGTAGTATTTAAGCTATTTGATAACTACCTTGGAAAGGAATGTTTTCCTCTTCGAGTTAAACTTCTTGCATTTTATTTAGAGTCATATTCATCAAAGTCGTTTCTGGGGCAAGGAATAAGCCTACACAAATAAGACAATTCCAAGAAAGATATTTTCTAATATCTTGACAAAAATTATCCTTCCTTTCTCATCCTGGAACTACAGAGTGAGTTCATTCCAATACACTAACCATTACAAAATCATTTTAGAAGAACCTCAACAACAGTAAAATTGGCCTCATTATTGCAGTGTACTCACACTTTTTGTACACAGGTCCAAGACATACGGAGTCAAAACCACCTCTGATGCCTTCTGACAGATTGGAGATGAACCAGATTCCACAGGGTGTACACGCCAAGGACATCTAGAAGCCAAATGACAAAAATTAACATCTCCAGATTCTGTCTGTGCAGACACAGGAGCAACACAGATTTATAAACTCTGAGTGTATCATCAAGAGAATCAAGTCAAATGCAGCTTTGTTCTCTTACAATATTTCATCAAAAATAGCATCATATCCTAAAAGCTGGGTTTTATATATCAAAAACTAACTTCGTTGTAATTTGTTTATATTAGGCTTGATTTTCATTTCAAATGGAACAGAATCTCAGACAGGGTGTTGACTTTTTACAGAGCTTTTATTAAAATATTTTATGAATTTTATAGCTAGAACTTTAACTCATTTGTGGAAAGTACATCTTAAGGTCATCTAAGCCAAGCTTTAGGGCAAGTGTCACCTGGGTTGAAGTTAAACATCTTAAAGATAAAATAGAGTTAATACTAACATCTGCATCTTGGGGATATTAGGATGGAATTTAGCACAGTACCTGACACACAGTATTTTTAAAATGTGAGGTTTATCATTTTAATTATTGTTCTCATTCACTTAAAACTTACATATTTCTAAGAACTACCCTTCTTACTCTCATTCCAGTTAGTTGCCCCTTTTTTAATCAATGGAGGCAGTTATTGTAGAAGATTGCTCCAGAGTCAAAAGAGAAAGGCAGGACATTTTAATGGTGAGCAAAAGAACTTTCAATGAGCTCAGAAACTACCTCAAAACCTACAGCAAAAGTAATTATCAGAGTTTCCAGAAACAAAATTAAAACAATTCTATAGCACCATACAACATCACATAAGGGTAGCAAGACCACATGTTAGGTGCTTCATTCTATATCCTTTAATTCCCTCTCCCTTATGCAACATCACTATATGAGTACAGCATATGCTTTAGTTCTGCCTTAGCCTGCTTTTCCCACAAATCAGGGCCAAATATAATGTCTATGAGAAATTTATTTGAAAATGCAACCTTGGGAAGTATGATCAAGAGATAAGAAAAATTAAATCAGATGAGGAGACAGACAAAATATACTACATTAAGTAGGATATATTATCAAGTTGGTGCCATTATGAGCAACTGGTTGTTTAATCTAGTCAGACTTTCTGAGAAACCTTATGAAACTGATTTCAGAACCATGTCTCCAGATAAAGAAAAGAGAAAGAAATAACTCATGGTTTCCTATTCCCCAGTGATCAAGGATCACTCTGTATGTTGTTACCTTTCGTGCAATTCTAAGTTGCTCGTGAATGACTGTCAAACAGGTTGCTACAGGTGTTCTCATGCCATGTGCTGGTGAGACACCATTAGTTTGAATCTGCACAGAATAAATCAAAGAGTACATACAACTGATAAAAACAGCCATAGTTAAAATAAATGTTGAGGATTTAAAATGATGCAAAAGAGTTCAACATATAAAAATCAATCAATGTAATATACCACATTAATAAAATGAAGCAGGCAAACACATGGTCATCTCCATTGATGCAGAAAAGTGATTTTACAAAATACAACATCTGTTCATATAAAAACATTCAACAAGCTGGGAATAGAAAAAACGTTCCTCAAAATGACAAAAGGCATTTAGGAAAAACCCACATTATATTCAAAGATAAAGGATAAAAGCTTTTACATTGAGATCAGGAACAAGACAATCATGTCCACCTTCATCACTTCTGTTTAACCCTGCCCTGGAAGCTCTAGCAATAGCAATTAGGCAAGAAAAAAAATGGAAGGCATACAAATTGGAAAGAAGGAACAAAATTATTTCTATTCAGAGATAGCATTATTTTATATACAGAAAACTCTAAATAATCAATAAAAGCAATTAGAGCTGATAAGTGTATTCATCAATGTTTCAGGATAAAGATCAACACACAAAAATCAGTTCTATTTCTATATACTGGCAATCAACAATATGAGAGTGAAATTAAGAAAACAATTTTATTCATAATAGCATCAAAAAGAATTAAATATTTAGGAATAAATTTAACCAAGGAATTCCAAGACTCATAAACTGAAAATTACAAAACGTTACTAAAAGAAGTTAAAGGCCTAAATAAAGAGAAAAACATTCCATTTCATTAATTAGAAGATTTATTATTAAGATATTAATACTAACCTGAGCAATCTACAGTCTAGGTACAATCCCAATCAAAATCCTGATGACCTTTCTTAGCAAAAATGGAAAAGCTATTCCTAAAATTCACATAATAATGCAAGTACCCAACACTGGAGCATCCAAATATATAAAGCAAATATTATTAAAACTAAATAGAGAGATAGATGCCACTGCAATAGTAGCTGGTGACCTCAACACCCCACTTTCAGCATTGGACAGATCTCCCAAACACAAAACCAACAAAGAAACATTAGACTTAAAAACTGCACTGTAGATCGAATGAAACTAAAAGATAGTTACAGAACATTTCATGCAATGGCTGCAGAATAGATATACTTTTCCTCAGCACATGGATCGTTCTCAAGATAGACCATGTGTCAGGTCATATAAGAAGTCTTAAAACATTCAAAAAAATTGAAATAACATCAAGCATCTTCTCTGACCACATGGGATAAAACTAGAAATCAATAACATGAGGAATTTTTGAAACTACACAAACACATGGAAATTAACCAATATGCTCTGAATAACCAATGGGTCAATGAAGAAATTAAGAATGAAATTGAAAAGTTTCTTGAAAAAAAATTAATGGAAGCATAACTAAGCAAAACTTTTGGGATACAGCAAAAGCATTACTAAGAGAGAAGTTTGTACCTGCAACTGCCTATGTCGGAAAAGAAGAAAAACTTCCAATAAGCAACCTAATGATATATCTTAAAGAACTAGAAAAGCAAGAGTAAACCAAATCCAAAATTAGTCGGAAAAAAGAAATAGCAAAAATTGGAGAAAAATAAGTGAATTTGAAATGAGGAAAACAATACAAAAGGTTAATGAAACAAAAAAAAATGCTTTTTAAGACAGATAAACAAAATAGACAAACTTTTAGCCACACTACCTAAGAAAAAAAGAAAGACTCAAATAAACAAAATTGGAGATGCAAAAGGAGACATTACAACTGAGTGCAGAAATTCAAAGGATCATTAGTGGCTGCTGTGAGCAACTATATGCCAATAAATTGGAAAATATTTAAAAAATGGACAAATTCCCAGACAAATGTAACCTACCAAAGTTGAACTGTTAAGAAATACAAAACCTGAACAGACCAATAACAAGTAATTGGATTGAAGCTGTAATAAGAAGTCTCCCATAAAAGAAAAAAAGTCCAGGACATGATGGCTGATGGCTTCACTGCTGAATTCTACCAAACATTATAAAAGAACTAATACCAATCCTATTAAAACTATTCCAAAGACTAGAGGAGAAGGGAATACTTCCAATCTCATTCTACGAGACCATTATTACTCTAATACCAAAACCAGACAAATATACATCAAAAAGAGGAAACTCTAAGCCAATATCACTGATCAATATTGATGCAAAAATCCTAAAAAAATGTACTAACAAGGCAAATTCAACAACACACTTAAACATTATTCATCATGATCATGTGGGATTTATCTCAGGGATGGAAGAATGGTTAAACATATGCAAATCAACAATGTGATACATCATATCAACAGAATGAAGGATAAAAACCATATAATCATTACAATTAATGCTGTAAAAGCATTTGATAAAATTCAACACCGCTTCATGATAAAATCCTCAAAAACCCATGATAGAAGGAACAAGCCTCAACATAATAAAAGCTTTATAGGACAGACCCACAGCTAGTATCATAGCAAATGGGTAAAAACTGAAAGCCTTTCCTCTAAGATCAAGAACATGAGAAGGATGCTCACTTTCACCACTGTTATTCAACATAGTACAGGAAGTCCTAGCTATAGCAATCAGACAAGAGAAAGAAATAAAGGGCATCCAAATTGGAAATGAAGAGATCAGATTATCTCTGTTTGCAGATGATATAATCTTATATTTGGAAAATCAAAGACTCCACCAAAAAACTATTAGAATGAATAAAATTCAGTAAAGTTGCAAAATACAAAATCAACATACAATAACCAGTAGCATTTCTATATGCCAATAGCTAGCATTGTGAAAAAGACATAAAAAAGTAATTTCATTTATAATAGCTACAAATAAAATAAAATGCCTAGGAATTACCTAACCAAAGAAGTAAAAGATCTCTGCAATAAAAACTATAAAACACTGATGCAAGATTGAAGACAACACCAAAAAATGGAAAGATATTCCATCTTTATGGATTAGAAGAATCAATAATGTTAAAATGACCACACTACCCAAAGCAATCTGTAGATTTTTTGTAATCTCTACCACAATACCAATGACATTCTTCACAGAAATAGAAAAAACAGTCCTAAACTCTATATGGAACCACAAAATACCTGAAATAGCCAAAGCTATTCTGAGCAAAAATAACAAAACCAAAGGAATCACTTTACCTTACTTTAAATTATACTATGGAGCTGTAGTAACCAAAACATCAAGGAACTAACATAAATACAGACACACAGATCAGTGGAACAGAATAGAGAACCGAGAGCTAAAACCTATATATTTATAGTGAACTCATTTTTGACAAAGGTGCCAAGAACACACATCGGGAAGAGAAACCGTCTCTTCAATGAATACTGCAGAAAAAACGGGATTTGAAGAAGAGTGAAACGAGACCCCTATTTCTTGCTTAAAATCACAATGGAAGAAAGACTTAAATCTTAGACCTCAAACTATGAAACTGCTAAAAGAGAACATTGGGGAAACTCTCCAGGACCTTGGTTTGGGCAAAGACTTCTTGAGTAATACTCCACAAGCACAGGAAACCAAAGCAAAAATGGGCAAATGGCATCACATCAAGTTAAAAAGCTTATGCACAGCAAAGGAAACAATCAACAAAGTGAAGAGGCAACCCACAGAATTAAAGAAAATATTTGCAAACTTCCCATCTGACACATGATTAATAATCAGAATATATAAGAAACTCAAACAATTCTATGGGAAAATATCTAATAATCCAATCTTTTAAAGGGGCAAAAATTCTGAATAGACATTTCTCACAAAAGACATACAATGGCAAACAGGTATATGAAAAGGTGCTCAACATCACTGATCATCAGAGAAATACAAATCAAAACTATAATGACATATCATCTCATCCCAGTTAAAATGGCTTATATGCAAAAGCCAGGCAATAACAAATGCTGGCAAAGATGTGGAGAAAAGGGAACCCTGGTACAATGTTAGTGGAAATGCAAATCAGTACAACCACTATGGAGAAGAGTTTGGAGGTTCCTCAAAAAAAATAAAATAAAATAATTGATTTCCTGTGGCTGGCAAGATGGTCAAGTAGGAACAGCTCTGGTCTGCAGTTCCCAGTGAGATCAATGCAGAAGGCAGGTGATTTCTGCATTTCCAACTGATATACCCAGATCATCTCATTGGAACTGGTTAGACAGTGGGTGCAGCCAATGGAGGGTGAGCCAAAGCAAGGTGGGGCATTGCCTCATCCAAGAAGTGCAAGGGGTCAGGGAATTCCCTCCCCTGGCCAAGGGAAGCTGTGAGGGACCCTGCCATGAGGAACGGTGCACTCCAGCCCAGATACTACACTTTTCCCATGGTCTTCACAACTCACAAACCAGGAGATTCCCTCAGGTGTCTATGCCACCAGGGCCCTGAGTTTCAAGCACAAAACTGGGAGGCTGTTTGGGCAGACACTGAGCTAGCTGCAGGAGTTTTTTTTTTGTTTGTTTGTTTGTTTTTTTTTTTCATACCCCAGTAGCACCTGGAACACCAGCAAGACAGAACCACCCATTCACCTGGAAAGGGGGCTGAAACCAGGGAGCCAAAGTGATTTAGCTCAGCGGATCCCACCCCTATGGAGCCCAGCAAGCTAAGATCCAATGCTTGAAATTCTTGCTGCCAGCACAGCAGTCTGAAGTCTACCTGGGACTCTTGAGCTTGGTAGGGAAGGGGTCGTCCAACTTGGTAGGGGGAGGGGCATCGAACATGAGGCTTGAGTGGGCGGTTTGCCCCTCACAATGTAAACAAAGCTGCCCAGAAGTTCAATCTGGGCAGAGCCCATTGCAGCTCATCAAAGCCACTGTAGCCAGACTGCCTCTCTAGATTCCTCCTGTCTGGGCAAGGCATCTCTAAAAGAAAAGCAGCAGCCCCAGTCAGGGGCTTATAGATAAAACTCCCTTCTCCCTGGGACAGAGCACCTGGGGGAAGGAGCAGTTGAGGGTGCAGCTTCAGCAAACTTAATGTTCCTGCCTGCTGGCTCTGAAAAGAGCAGCAGATCTCTCTGTACAGTGCTCCAGCTCTGCTAAGGGACAGATTGCCTGCGTAAATAGGTCCCTGACCCCCGTGCCTCCTGACTGGGAGACACCTCTCAGCAAGGGCCGACAGACACCTCAGACAGGAGAGCTCTGGCTGACATCTGGCGGGTGCCCCTCTGGGATGAAGCTTCCAGAGTAAGGAACAGGCAGCAATCTTTGCTGTCCTGCAGCCTCTGCTGGTGATATCCAGGCAAACAGGGTCTGGAGTGGATCTCCAGCAAATTCCAGCAGATCTGTAGCAGACGGGCCTGAGTGTTAGAAGGAAAACCAACAAACAGAAAGGAAAAGCTTCAACATCAACAAAAAGGGCGTCCACACAGAAACCCCATCCAAAAGTCACTAACATCAAAGACCAAAGGTAGATAAATCCACAAAGATGAGGAAAAACC
Organism: Macaca nemestrina; assembly: GCF_043159975.1. Lineage (NCBI taxonomy): Eukaryota > Metazoa > Chordata > Mammalia > Primates > Cercopithecidae > Macaca > Macaca nemestrina. The sequence continues at coordinate 88,693,332 of NC_092129.1, forward strand.
AGCCCAAAAGGGCTAAAATTTCCAAAAACCAGAAGACCTCTTCTCCTCCAAAGGATCACAGCTCCTTGCCAGCAAGGGAACAAAACTGGACAAACAGTGAGTTTGATGAACTGACAGAAGTAGGCTTCAGAAGGTGGGTAATAAGAAACTCCTCTGAGCTAAAGGAACATGTTCCACCCCAATGCAAGGAAGCTAAGAACCTTGAAAAAAGGTCCAAGGAAATGCTAACTAGCATAACCAGTTTAGAGAAGAACATAAATGACATGATGGAGATGAAAAACACAGCACAAGAACTTCGTGAAGCTTACACAAGTATCAATAGCCAAATCAATCAAGCAGAAGAAGGGATATCAGAGATTGAAGATGAACTTAATGAAATAAAGTGAGAAGACAAGATAACAGAAAAAAGAATGAAAAGGAATGAACAGAGCCTCCAAGAAATATGGGAATATATGAAAAGACCAAACCTACATTTGACTGGTATACCTGAAAGTGATGAGGAGAATGGAACCAAGCTGGAAAACTCTCTTCAGGAGATTATCCAGGAGAACTTCCGCAACCTAGCAAGAAAAGCCAACATTCAAATTCAGGAAATACAGAGAACACCACAAAGATACTCCTCGATAAGAGCAACCCCAAGACACATAATCGTCAGATTCACCAAGGTTGAAATGAAGGAAAAAAATGTTAAGGGCAGCCAGAGAGAAAGGTCGGATTACCCACAAAGGGAAGCCCATCAGACTAACAGTGGATCTCTCTGCAGAAACCATACGAGCCACAAGAGAGTGGGGGCCAATTTTCAACATTCTTAAGGAAAAGAATTTTCAATCCAGAATTTCATATCCAGCCAAATTAAGCTTCATAAGTGAAGGTGAAATAAAATCCTTTACAGACAAGCAAATCCTGAGAGATTTTGTCATCACCAGACTTGTCTTGCAAGAGCTCCTGAAGGAAGCAGTAAATATGGAAAAGAAAAACTGGTAGGAGCAACTGCAAAAACATACTGAATCATAAAGACCATTGACACTACGAGGAAACTGCATTAACTAACCAGCAAAATAACCAGCTAGCACCATAATGACAGGATTAAATTCACACATAACAATATTAACCTTAAATACAAACAGATTAAATGCCCCAATTAAAAGATACAGACTGACAAATTGGATAAAGAGTCAAGACCCATCAGTGTGTTGTATTCAGGAGACCCATCTCAGGTGCAAAGACACACATAGGCTCAAAATAAAAGGATGGAGGAAGATTTACCAAGCAAATGGAAAGCAAAAAAAAAAGCAGGGGTTTCAATCCTAGTGTCTGATAAAACAGACTTTAAGCCAACAAAGATCAAAAAAGACAAAGAAGGGCATTACATTATGGTAAAGGTAATGCAACAAGGAGAGGTAACTATCCTAAATATACATGCACTGAATACAGGAGCACCCAGATTCATAAAGCAAGTTCTTAGAGACCTACTAAGAGACTTAGACTCTCACACAATAATAATGGGAGACTTTAACACCCCACTGTCTATATCAGACAGACCAATAAGACAGAAAATTAACAAGGATACTCAGGACTTGAACTCAGCTCTGGACCACGTGGACCTAATAGACATCTACAGAACTCTCCACCCCAAATCAACAGAATATACATTCTTCTCAGTATCACATAACACTTACTCTAAAATTGGCTGTATAATTGGAAGTAAAACACTCCTCAGCAAATGCAAAAGAAGGGAAATCATAACAAAGTGTCTTTCAGACCACAGTGCAGTCAAATTAGAACTCAGGATTAAGAAACTCACTCAAAACTGCACAACTACATGGAAAATGAACAACTTGCTCCTGAATGACTACTGGGTAAAGAACAAAATTAAGACAGAAATAAAGAAGTTTGTTGAAACCAATGAGAACAAAGACACAACATACCAGAATCTCTGGGACACAGCCAAAGCAGTGTTAAGAGGGAAACGTATAGCATAAATGCCCACAGGAGAAAGCAGAAAAGATCTAAAATTGACACCCTAACATCACAATTAAAAGAACTAGAGAAGCAAGAGCAAACAAATTCAAAAGCTAGCAGAAGGCAAGAAATAACTAAGATCAGAGCCAAACTGAAGGAGATAGAGACATGAAAAGCCCTTCAAAAAATCAATGAATCCAGGAGCTGGTTTTTTGAAAAGATTAACAAAATAGATAGACCGCTAGCCAGACTACTAAAGGAAAAAAAAAAAAAAAACAAAATGAGAAGAATCCAATAGACACAATTAAAAAACGATAAAGAGGATATCGCCACTTATCCCACAGAAATACAAACTACCATCAGAGAATATAATAAACACCTCTATGCAAAGAAACTAGCAAATCTAGATGAAATGGATAAATTCCTGGACACATACAGCTTCCCAAGACTAACTCAATAGGAAGTCCAATCCCTGCATAGACCAATAACAAGATCTGAATTTGAGACAGTAATTAATAGCCTACCAACAAAAAACAGCCCAGGACCAGATGGATTCACAGCCAAATACTTCCAGAGGTACAATGAGGAGCTGGTACCATTCCTTCTGAAACTCTTCCAAACAATAGAAAAAGTGGGACTCCTTCCTAACTCATTTTATGATGCCAGCAGCATCCTGATATTAAAACCTGGCAGAGACACAACAAAAAAGAATTTCAGGCCAATATCCTTGATGAATATCAATGAGAAAATCCTCAATAAAATACTGGCAAACCGAAACCAGCAGCACAACAAAAAGCTTATCCACCACAATCAACTCAGCATCATCCCTGGGATGCAAGGCTGGTTCAACATGCACAATCAATAAACATAATCCATCACATAAACAGAACCAGTGACAAAAACCACATGATTATCTCAATAGATGCAGAAAAGGCCTTCGTTAAATTCAACAAACTTCATGCGGAAAAACTCTCAATAAACTACATATTGATGAGACATATCTCAAAATAATAAGAGCTATTTATGACAAACCAACAGCCAATATCATACTGAATGGGCAAAAGCTGAAGCATTCCCTTTGAAAACTGGCACAAGAAAATGATGCCCTTTCTCACCACTCCTATTCAACATAGTAGCTATATAGACCAATGGAAAAGAACATACGGTTTTTGTTTTTAATTCTGTTTGCATGGTGAATCACATTTATTGATTTACAGATGTTGAACCAACCCTGTATCTTTGGAATGTAGCCTACCTAATCATGGTGAATTAAGTTTCTGTTGTGCTATTGCATTTGGTTTGCTAGTATTTTGTTGATGTCTGTTTTTTCTTGATTCCATTTTGGTGCAGTGTATGTATCTAGAAATTTATTAATTCCTTTAGGTTATCTAGTTTTTTGGCATATAATTATTCATAACAATCCCTTATGGGCCTCTTTAATTTCTGAAGCACCCACTGTTATGTTTCCTTTTCAGTTTTGATTTTATTTATTTGAGTCTTCTCTCTTTTTTTCTTAGTCTAGCTAAGAGTTTGTTGATTTTATCTTTAAAATCACATGACATAATGACCTCCAGTTCCAGCCAGATTGTTTCAGATGACAGGATCTCATTATTTTCTGTCGGAACAGTACTCTATTGTGTATATATATCACACTTGTTTTATCCAAGAGTCCTTCATGATTGGGGAAAAAAAAAAAAAAAAAAAAAAAAAAAAAAAAAAAAAAAAAAAAAAAAAAACCTCAAGAAACTAGGCATTGAGAACATACCTCAAAATAATTAGTGCCATCTATGAAAAACTGACAGTCATCAGTGAAGAATTTTTTATGCAGTGAAACTAAACTTCATAAATGAAGGAAAAATAGTCTTTTTCAGACAGACAAATGCTGAGTGAATTCACCACTATTAAGCCAGCAACACAAGAACTGCTAAAAGGAGCTCTAAATCTTCAATCAAATCCTCAAAATACACCAAAATAGAGTTTCTTTAAAGCATACATCTCACAGGACCTATAAAACAAAAACTCAATAAAAAAAGGTATTCAGGCAACAAAGAGCATGATGAATAGAATAGTACCTCACATCTCAATACTAACATTTAATGTAAATTGCCTAAATGCTCCACTTAAAAGATACGGAATGGCAAAATGAATAAAAATTCACCAACCAAGCATCTGCTGTCTTCAAGAGAATCGCCTAACACATAAAGACACACATAAAGTTAAAGGGGTAGAAAAAGATATCCATACAAATGGACACAAAAGTGAGCAGGAGTCACTATTTTTATATCAGACAAAACAAACTTTAGAGCAAAAGCGGTTTAAAAAGACAAAAAGAGGCATTATATAATGATAAAATAACTTGTCCAACAGGAAAATATGACAATCCTAAATATACATGCACCTAACATTGGAACTCCCAAAATTATAAAACAAACACTACTAGGCCCAAGAAATGAGATAGACAGCAACACGATAATAGTGGAGGACTTCAATAATGGCAGCACTAGACAGGTCAAGACAGAAAGTCAACAAAGAAACAATGAATTTAAATTATACCCTATAACAAATGGACTTAACAGATATTTATAGAATATTTTACCCAACAACTGCAGAATATACATTCTATCCATCAGCACATGGAACATTCTCCAAGATAGACCACCAAGATAGACCATATGATAGGCCACAAAACAAGTCTCAATAAATTTAAGAAAATTAAAATTATATTAAGTACTCTCTCAGACCACAGTAGAATAAAATTGGAAATCAACTCCAAAAGGAACCCACAAAACAATGCAAATACATGGAAATTAAATAACCTGCCCCTGAATGATCATTGGGTCAACAATGAAATCGAGATGGAAATTTTAAAATTCTTTGAACTGAATAATTGTGACACAACCTATCCAAACCTCTGGAATAGGCAAAGACAGTGTTAAGAGGAAAGTTCATAGCTTTAAATGCCTACATCAAAATGTCTGAAAGGGTGCAAATAGATAACCTAAAGTCACACCTCACAGAACTGGAGAAACAAGAACAAACCAAACCCAAACCCAGCAAAAGAAAAGAAATAACAAAGATCAGAGCAGAACTAAATGAAAATGAAACAAAAAAATACAAAAGATAAATGAAACAAAAAGCTGATTATTTGAAAAGATAAATAAAATTGATAAACCATTAGTGAGATTAACCAAGAAGAGAGAAGATTCAAATAAGCGAAATGGGAGATATTACAACTGATACAAGAGAAATACAAAAGATCATTCAAGGATACTATAAACACCTTTACACAGATAAACTAGAGACCTAGAGGAGAGTGATAAATTCCTGAAAATATACAATCCTCCTACATGTAAAAAGAAAGAATGAAAACTCTGAACAGACCAATAACAAGCAGCAAGATTGAAATGGTAATTTTTAAAAATTGCCAAAAAAGAAAAAGTCCAGAACCAGATGGATTCACAACTGAATTACATAAGACATTCAAATAAGAATTGGTGGGGTGGTGCCAAGATGGCTGAAGAGCAACAGCTCCAGTATGCAGCTCCCAGCATGAGCAACGCAGAAGACGGGTGATTTCTGCATTTCCAACTGAGGTACCAGGTTCATCTCACTGGGGCTTGCCAGACAAGTGGGTGAAACCCACGGAGCAGGGTGGGGCATTGCCTCACCCGGGAAGCACAAGGGGTCGGGGAATTCCCTTTCCTAGCAAAGGGAAGCTGTGACAGAGGGCACCTGGAAAATTGGGACACTCCCACCCCAATTCGGTGCTTTTCCAATGCATAGCAAATGGGACACCAGGAGATTATATCCCATGCCTGGCTTGGAGGGTCCCACACCCCCAGAGGCTCACTCATTGCTAGCCCAGCAGTCTGAGATTGAACTGCAAGGCAGCAGCCAGGCTGGGGGAGGGGTGTCCACCATTGCTGAGGCTTGAGTAGGTAAACAAAGCCATCAAGAAGCTTGAACTGGGTGGAGCCTACCGCAGCTCCAGGAGGACTGCCCGCCTCTGTAGACTCCACCTCTAGGGGCAGGGCATAGCTGAACAAAAGACAGGAGAAACTTCTGCAGACTTAAACATCCCTGTCTGACAGCTTTGAAGAGAGTAGTGGTTCTCCCAGCACGGAGTTTGAGATCTGAGAAAGAACAAACTGCCTCCTCAAGTGGTCCCTGACCCCTGAGTAGCCTAACTGGGAGGCACCTCCCAGTAGGAGGGCGACTGACACCTCATACAGCCAGTGCTCCTCTGAGATGAAGCTTCCAGAGGAAGGATTAGGCAGCAACATTTGCTGTTCTGCAGCCTCCGCTGGTAATCCCCAGGCAAACAGGGTCTGGAGTGGACCTCCAGCTAACTCCAGCAGACCTGCAGCTGAGTGTCCTGACTATTAGAAGGAAAATTAAAAACAGAAAGGACATCTACACCAAAACCTCATCCGTACGTCACCATCATCAAAGAACAAAGGTAGATAAAACCACAAAGATGGGGAGAAACCAGAGCAGAAAAGCTGAAAATTCTAAAAATCAGAGTGCCTCTTCTCATCAAAAGGAACGTAACTCCTCGCCAGCAACTGAACAAAGCTGGATAGAGAATGACTTTGACAAGTCGAGAGAAGAAAGCTTCAGAAGATCAGCAATAACAAACTTCTCTGAGCTAAAGGAAGATGTTTGAACCCATCGCAAAGAAGCTAAAAACCTTGGAAAAAGAGTAGATGAGCGGCTAACTAGAATAAACAATGTAGAGAAGTCCTTAAATGACCTGATGGAGGTGAAAACCATGGCACAAGAACTACATGACAAATTCTCAAGTAGCAGATTTGATCAAATGGAAGAAAGAGTATCAGTGACTGAAGATCAAATGAATGAAATGAAGCGAGAAGTTTAGAGAAAAAAGAGTAAAAAGAAATGAACAAAGCCGCCAAGAAATATGGGACTACGTGAAAAGACCAAACCTACATCTGATTGGTGTACCTGAAAGTGACGGGGAGAATGGAACCAAGTTGGAAAACACCCTTCAGGATATCATCCAGGAGAACTTCCCCAACCTAGTGAGGCAAGCCAACATTCAAATTCAGGAAATACAGAGAACACCACAAAGAAAATCCTCGAGAAGACCAACTACAAGACACATAATTGTTAGATTCATCAAAGTTGGAACAAAGGAAAAAATGTTAGGGCAGCCAGAGAGAAAGGTCGGGTCACCCATAAAGGGAAGCCCATCAGACTAACAGTGGATCTCTCAGCAGAAACTCTACAAGACAGAAGAGAGTGGGGGCCAATATTCAACATTCTTAAAGAAAAGAATTTTCAACCCAGAATTTCATATCCAGCCAAACTAAGCTTCACAAGTAATAGAGAAATAAAATACTTTACAGACAAACAAATGCTGAGAGATTTTCTCACCACCAGGCCTGCCTTACAAGAGCTCCTGAAGGAAGCACTAAACGTGGAAAGGAATAACTGGTACCAGCCACTGCAAAAATATGGCAAATAAGACCATCGATACTAGGAAGAAACTGCATCAACTAATGAGCAACATAACCAGCTAACACCATAATGACAGGATCAAATTCACACATAACAATATCAACCTTAAATGTAAATGGGCTAGGTGCTCCAATTAAAAGACACAGACTTGCAAATGGGATAAAGAGTCAAGACCCATCAGTTTGCTGTATTCAGGAGACCCATCTCATGTGCAGAGACACACATAGGCTCAAAATAAAGGGATGCAGGAAGATCTACTAAGCAAATGGAAAACATAAAAAAAGCAGGGATTGCAATCCTAGTCTCTGATAAAACAGACTTTAAACCAAACAAAGATCAAAAAAGACAAAGAAGGATATTACATAATGGTAAAGGGATCAATTCAACAAGAAGAGCTAACTATCCTAAATATATATGCATTCAATACAGGAACACCCAGATTCATAAAGCAAGTCCTGAGATACCTAAAAAGAGAGTTAGACTCCCACACAATAATAATGGGAGACTTTAACACCCCACTGTCAACATTAGAAAGATCAACCAGACAGAAAGTTGACAATGATATCCAGGAATTGAACTCAGCTCTGCACCAAGCAGACCTAATAGACATCTACAGAACTCTCCACCCCAAAACAACAGAATATTCATTCTTCTCAGCGCCACATCACACTTATTCCAAAATTGACCACATAGTTGGAAGTAAAGCGTTCTTCAACAAATGTAAAAGAATAGAAATTATAACAAACTGTCTCTCAGACTACGGTGCAATCAAACTAGAACTCAGGATTAAGACACTCACTCAAAATCGCTCACCTACATGAAAACTGAACAACCTGCTCCTGAATGACTACTGGGTACATAACGAAATGAGGGCAGAAATAAAGATGTTCTTTGAAACCAATGAGAACAAAGACACAACATACAAGAATCTCTGGGACACATTTAAAGCAGTGTGTAGAGGGAAATTTATAGCACTAAATGCCCACAAGAGAAAGCAGGAGAAATCTAAACTTGACACCCTAACATCATAATTAAAAGAACTAGAGAAGCAGGAGCAAACACATTCAAAAGTGAGAAGAAGGCAAGAAATAACTAAGATCAGAGCAGAACTGAAGGAGATAGAGACACAAAAAATCCTCCAAAAAATCAATGAATCCAGGAGCTGGTTTTTTGAAAAGATCAACAAAATTGACAGACTGCTAGCAAGACTAATAAAGAAGAAAAGAGAGAAGAATCAAATAGATGCAATAAAAAATGATAAAGGGGATATCACCACTGACCCGACAGAAATACAAACTACCATCAGAGAATACTATAAACACCTCTACACAAATATACTAGAAAACCTAGAAGAAATGGACAAATTCCTGGACACATACACCCTCCCAAGATGAAATCAGGAAGAAGCAGAATCCCTGAATAGACCACTAACAGGTTCTGAAATTGAGGTAATAATTAATAGCCTACCAACCAATAAAAGTCCAGGACCAAATGGATTCACAGCCAGAGGTACAAAGGGGAGATGGTTCCATTCCTTCTGAAACTATTCCAATCAACAGAAAAAGAGGGAATCCTCCCTAATTCATTTTATGAAGCCAACATCATCCTGATGCGAAAGCCTGGCAGAGTCACAACAAAAAAGAAAATTTTAGACCAATATCCCTGATGAACATCGATGCAAAAATCCTCAATAAAATACTGGCAAACTGAATCCAGCAGCACATCAAAAAGCTTATCCACCACGATCAAGTGGGCTTCATCCTTGGGATGCAAGGCTGGTTCAGTATACGCAAATCAATAAACATAATCCAGCATATAAACAGAACCAAAGACAAAAAACACATGATTATCTCAATAGATGCAGAAAAGGCCTTTGACAAAATTCAACAGCCCTTCATGCTAAAAATTCTCAATAAATTAGGTATTGATGGGACATATATCAAAATAATAGGAGCTATTTATGACAAACCCACAGTCAATATTACACTGAATGGGCAAAAATTGGAAGCATTCCCTTTGAAAACTGGCACAAGATAGGGATGACTTCTCTCACTACTCCTATTCAACAATTGGAAGTTCTGGCCAGGGCAATCAGGCAAGAGAAAGAAATAAAGGATATTCAATTAGAAAAGAGGAAGTCAAATTGTCCCTATTTGCAGATGATATGATTGTATATTTAGAAAACCCCATTGTCTCAGCCCAAAATCTCCTTAAGCTGATAAGTAACTTTAGCAAAGTCTCAGGATACAAAATCAATGTGCAAAAATCACCAGCATTCCTACACACCAATAACAGACAGAGAGCCAAATCATGAGTGAACTCCCATTCACAATTGTTTCCAAGAGAATAAAATACCTAGGAATCCAACTTACAAGGGATGTGAAGGACCTCTTCAAGGAGATCTACAAACCAATGCTCAGCAAAATAAAAGAGGACACTAACAAATAGAAGAACATTCCATGCTCATGGATAGGAAGAATCAATATTGTGAAAATGGCCATACTGCCCAAGGTAATTTATAGATTCAATGCCATCCCCATTAAGCTACCAATGACTTTCTTCACAGAATTGGAAAAAACTACTTTAAAGTTCATATGGAACCAAAAAGGAGCCTGCATTGCCAAGATAATCCTAAGCAAAAAGAACAAAGCTGGAGACATCATGCTACGTAACTTCAAAGTATACTACAAGGCTACAGTAACCAAAACAGCATAGTACTGGTACAAAAACAGAGATATAGAACAACGGAACAGAATAGAGCCCTTGGAAATAATACCACACATCTACAACCATCTGATCTTTGACAAACCTGACAAAAATAAGAAATGGGGCAAGGATTTTCTATTTAATAAATGGTGCTGGGAAAACTGGCTAGCCATATGTGGAAACCTGAAACAGGATCCCTTCCTTACATCTTATACAAAAATCAATTCAAGATGGATTAAAGACTTCAATGTTAGACCTAAAACCATAAAAACCCTAGAAGAAAACCTAGGTAATACCATTCAGGATATAGGCATGGGTAAGGACTTCATGACTAAAACACCAAAAGCAATGGCAACAAAAGCCAAAATTGACAAATGGAATCTAATTAAACTAAAGAGCTTCTGCACAGCAAAAGAAACTGCCATCAGAGTGAACAGGCAACCTACAGAATGGGAGAAAATTTTTGCAATCTACTCATCTGACAAAGGGCTAATATCCAGAATCTACAAAGAACTTAAACAAATTTACAAGAAAAAATCAAACAACCCCATCAAAAAGTGGGCTATGGATATGAACAGACACTTCTCAAAAGAAGACATTTATGCAGCCAACAGACATATGAAAAAATGCTCATCATCACTGGCCATCAGAAAAATGCAAATCAAAACCACAATGAGATATCATCTCACACCAGTTAGAATGGTGATCATTAAAAAGTCAGGAAACAACAGGTGCTGGAAAGCATGTGGAGAAATAGGAACACTTTTACACTGTTGTTGGGACTGTAAACTAGTTCAACCATTGTGGAAGACAGTGTGGCGATTCCTCAAGGATCTAGAACTAGAAATACCATTTGACCCAGCCATCTCATTATTGGGCATATACCCAAAGGATTATGAATCATGCTGCTATAAAGACACATGTACACGTATGTTTATTGTGGCACTATTCACAATAGGAAAGACTTGGAACCAACCCAAATGTCCATCAATGATAGACTGGATTAAGAAAATGTGGCACATACACAACCATGGAATACTATGCAGACACAAAAAAGGATGAGTTCGTGTCCTTTATAGGGACATGGATGAAGCTAGAAATCATCATTCTGAGCAAACTATTGCAAGGACAGAAACCCTGCGACAAACACCGCATGTTCTCACTCATAGGTGGGAACTGAACAATGAGAACACATGGACACAGAGTGGGGAACATCACACACTGGGGCCTGCTGGCGGGTGGGGAAGTGGGGAGGGATAGCATTAGGAGATATACCTAATGCAAATGACGAGTTAACGGGTGCAGCACACGAACATGGCACATGTATACATATGCAACAAACCTGCACGTTGTGCACATGTACCCTAGAACTTAAAGTTAAAAAAAAAGACCCCCCCAAGAAAAGAATTGTTACCAGTCCTATTGACACTATTCCACAAGATAGAGAAAAAGGGAATGCTCCCTAAGACATCATATTAAGCCAGTATCACCCTACTACCAAAACAAGGAAAGGACATAACAAAAAAAGAAAACCACAGAACAATATACCTGATGAATATAGAAGCAAAAATCCTTAACAAAATACTAGCTAACTGAATCCAACAGCGTATCAAAAAGATAATCCACCATGATCAAGTGGGTTTCATACCAGGATGCAAGGATGGCTTAACATACACAAGTAAATAAATGTGATATACCAGATAAACTTAATTTTTTAAAAACACATGATCATCTCAATAGACACAGAAGAAACATTTGACAAAATTCAGCATCCCTTTACGATTAAAACCCTCAGCAAAATCAGAATCTAAGGAACATAACTTAATGTAATAAAAGCCATCCATAAAAAACCCACAGCCACCATAATACTAAATGGGGAAAAGTCAAAAGCATTCTTCCTGAGAACTGGAACAAGACAAGGATGCCCACTCTCACAACTTCTATTTAACGTAGCACTAGAAGTCCTAGTCAGAGCCATCAGACAAGAGAAGGAAATAAAGGGCATCCAAATTGACAAAGAGGAAGTCAAACTGTTGCTCTTTGCTGATCATATGATTGTATAACTAGAAAACCCTAAAGATTCATCCAAAAAGCTGCTAGAACTGATAAATGAATTCAGCAAACTTTCAGGAAACAAAATTAATATACACTAATCTGTAGCTCTGCTATACACCAATAGTGACCAAGCTGAGAATCAAATCAAGAATTCAACCCCTTTTACAATAGCTGGAAAAACAAACAAAAAAACAAAAAACAAAACAAAACAAAACAAAACAAAACCTTAGGAATATACCTAACCTAGGAGGCGAAACACCTCTACAAGGAAAACTACAAAATATTGCTGAAAGAAATCACAGATGATGCAACAAATGGAAACACGTCCCATGCTCATGGATGGGTACAGTCACTATTGTGAAAATGACCATACTGCCAAAAACAGTCTACAAATTCAATGCAATTCCCACCAAAATACCACCACCACTCTTCACAGATCCAGAAAAAACAATCCTAAAATTCATATGGAACAAAAAAACAGCTCACATAGACAAAGCAAGACTAAGCAAAGCAAACAAATCTAGAGATATCACATTATTCAACTTCAAACTATACTATAAGGTCATAGTCACCAAAACAGCATGGTACTGGTATTAAAATAGGCACATAGACCAATGGAACAGAATAGAGAACCCAGAAATAAACCTAATACTTACAGCCAACTGATCTTTAACAAAGCAAATAAAAACGTAAAGTGGGAAAACGACACCCTATTCAACAAATGGTGCTGGGATAACTGGTAAGCCACATGTAGAAGAATGAAATTGGATCCTCATCTCTCACCCTATACAAAAATCAACTCCAAATTGATGAAAGACTTAAATCTAATACTTGAAACCATAAAAATTCTAGAAGATAACATCAGAAAAATCCTTGTAGACATTGGCTTGGGCAAAGACTTCATAACCAAGAACCCAAAAGCAAATGCAACAAAAGCAAAGATAAATAGATGGGACTTAATTAAACTAAAAAGCTTCTACACAGCAAAAGAAACAATCAGCAGAGTAAACAGACAACCCACAGAATGGGAAAAAAAAATCTTCACAATCTATACATCCAACAAAGGACTAATATCCAGAATCTACAAGAAACCAACAAATTAGCAAGAAAAAAAATCCCATCAAAAAGTGGTCTGAGAACATTAATTGACAATTATAAAAAGAATATATACAAATGGACGATAAATATATGTAAAAATGCTAAACATCAGTAGTGATCAGAGAAACGCAAGTCAAAACCACAATGTGATACCACCTTACTTCTGCAAGAATGACCATAATAAATTAATAATAATAATAATAGATGTTGGCATAGATGTGATGAAAAAGGAACACTTTTACAGTGTTGGTGGAAATGTAAACTAGTACAACCACTACGCAAAACACTGTGGAGATTCCTTAAAGAAGTAAAAGTAGGACTACCATTTGATCCAGCAATCCCACTACTGGGTATCCACCCAAAGGATAAGAAGTCCTTATATTAAAAAGATACTTGCACAAGATACTTGCACACACATATGCGCACACGCACACACACACACGATACTTGCACAGCACAACTAGCAATTGCAAAAATATGGTGCCAACCTAAATGCCCATCAATCAATGAGTGGATATAGAATTGTGGATAAAGAAATACTACTCAGCCGTAAAAAGGAATGAAATAATGGCATTCATAGCAACCTGGATGAAATTTGAGATCATTATTCTAAGTGAAGTAACTCAGGAATGGAAAACCAAACATCGTATGTTCTCACTCATAAGTAATAGGTAAGCTATGTGGATGCAAATGCATAAGAATAATACAGTGAACTTTGGGGACTTGGGAAAAAGGGTGGGAGGGGGTGAAGGATAAAATACTACATATTGGGTACAGTGTACGCTTCTCGGGTGATGGATGCACCAAAATCTCAGAAATCATCACTACAGAGCTTATTCATGTAACCAAACACCACCTGTTTCCCGAAAACCTATAATTTTAAAAAATGAATTAAAAAAAAAAAGAGGAGAAGACGCACAGAAAAAGAGGCAATGTGAGATGGAGACAGAGATTGGAGTGATTTGACCAGAAGCCAAGGAATTCCTGGAGCCACCAGAAGTTGACGAGGTAGGAAAGGATGCCTCCCTATAGCCTTTGAAGGGAGCGTGGCCTGGCCAACTGACACCTTTATTTTGAACTTCTACCTTCTAAAATGTTGAAAGAATAAATTTCTATTGTTTTATGCCACCAAATTTGTGGCAATTATGATACCTCTGGGAAATTAATAAGGGGACCATCCTTTTGTGCCTTAAATTAGCCAACATGGTGTGACCGACTGTCACTGTGGCCCTTGTTTTTCCTGTAAGGGCAGATGTCCTGTTTTTGAAGAAGCTGTCCTATAGTGACCTCAAGACTTGGCTGTAAGTTAAGGTAAATCTCCTCTGTGCTCAAGCCAGCAACCAATCTTCAGCAGAGACTAAATGATGCGCAGGTCACATGTGAACTCTGAGTCACATTGCCTTAGATGAGAAGCAAAAAATAATGCAAATATCTTTGACTGGTCTCTATATCTTATGGAGCTGATACTTCCATTTCATTTTACATTAAAACATAAGAGTAAGGTTAGGCTGGGCACGGTGGCTCACGCCTGTAATCCCAGCACTTTAGGAGGCCGAGGTGGGCAGATCACGAGGTCAGGAGATCAAGACCACCCTGGCTAACACGGTGAAACCCCATCTCTACCAAAAATACAAAAAATTAGCCAGGCGTGTTGGCGGGCACCTGTAGTCCCAGCTACTCAGGAGGCTGAGGCGGGAGAATGGCGTGAACCCGGGAGGCGGAGCTTGCAGTGAGCCGAGATTGCGCCACTGCACTCCAGCCTGCGCAACAGAGCGAGACTCCGTCTCAAAAAAAAAAAAAAAAAAAAAAAAAAAGCAAGGTTCGCCCACATAAGAGAGTCAACTCTAACTTTTCCAAGGATGTAAAAGGAGAAATAACTCTCTCAAATTACAGAAGCTATGATTCTACAAAAATCAGCTATTGGCCTTTAGCAATCTTCCCACAAGGTATCAATAATTACCTTGCTTGGACCCCGGCTGGAGGAGTCCTAAGTAGCTTATTACAAGAGAGTACCCCATTCATGCCTCTCCCTTTCTACTGTGTCAGAGAGAGGAGACTTTATTTGAGAGAGAGAGAGAGAGAGAGAGAGAGAATGAGAGAGAGACGGAGATGGGGTGGGGAAGAGACAGACTGTGTGTGTGTGTGTGTGTGTGTGCGCGCGCGCGCACGCATGTGTGTAAGTCATAGAATAACTTGTATAGGAGCTGAGCGCTATATATATGTAGATCACATAGACAATTCATAATTTTCTCATGAACCTTGCGTGAAGTATCATTATATTTGCTTTATAGAATAGCGAACATCCTTCAAAATAATGTGACAAATGTCAGAGTATACAGGGGACAACATCAGTATTTGAACCCATGCTACATAACCACAAATACTGTGTTCTTTCCACTGTTCCACACTCTACCAATGCGAATAATGCTTTAAAAATTTTAGAAAAAGTAAAATAAATAATAAATAAATGAATAAATAAATAAAAGCAGGCATAGTCAGTTTAACTTTAAAATTTGGTACAGTTTTTCTAAATTTGAATCTGTCATTTATTTATAATTTCACAATGAACCCCTTGAATATTTTAATCAAGGCATATGTACTATGAACCAATTTTCCAAAAAAATATATGTTCTTACTTTCACTATGTTTGTAACATAATTTATTCATGTTAAAAGGGAGGCATGGCCGGGCGCGGTGGCTCATGCCTGTAATTTCAGCACTTTGGAGGCTGAGGTGGGTGGCTAACTTGAGGTTGGAAGTTTGAGACCAGCCTGACCAATGTGGAGAAACCCTGTCTCTACTAAAAATACAAAATTAGCCAGGCGTTGTGGTGCATGCCTGTAATCCCAGCTACTCGGGAGGCTGAGGCAGGAGAATTGCTTGAACCCGGGAGGTGGAGGTTGCAGTCAGCCGAGACCATGCTATTGCACTCCAACCTGGGCAATAAGAGCGAAACTCCCTCTCAGAAAAAAAAAAAAAAAAAAAAAAAAAAGAGAGGCAAGTTTTGTTCCCCCCGTAAGAGATCATGTATATATATGGTATAGATACTCTTCTCAACATAGCTATTAAAGGTAATTAAACTGTGTCTAACAATTTTACAGTACATTTGCAGCCTCAAAAAGAACAAGGTTATATATGTTACCCCTTTTTATCGGATCTTTCTGAGATCAGAAAGGAATAATTTTTCATTGATTAAGACACAGTAAATCTCCCACATACTAATTTATTGAGCTGTGAAACCACTGCAATCGTTTTTCTGCTATCGCTCATTCATGCACAAAAAGAGAAGTATAGATGCCAACTTAGGAAAAAAAAAAAAGACTTGATACTAAGAAATATTTGTGTTTATTTTGGAGTAAGAGCTACTAAAAAACCCACCCATATAATATCAACAGTAAACACACACACACAAACAGGCAAACACCTACACACACCCTTATTATCTGTAATATTTTCCTTTCATTCAATAATGATTCTGTAAAAGAAAACTATTATTAAACAGTCTGAAAATATAATGCATCAGAAGCTAAGAACAAATCTATGCATTGTACTTGCAGTAAAGCCAAGCATAAAAGAAACATATCATATATTTGACTCTGCAGCAAGTGTGTACTAGGCTAGAATGGGTAAGAACATCTACGTAAAATTTACTACTCAATGTACAGTGTATGCAACTGAAGAATCACCATTACTCAGTAAATACACATTTACTAAAAATACAATGAACAGTAAGACTACCAGAGAAAAAATAAATAAGAAAATACTAGCCAGGCACGGTGGTTCACCCCCAGACATTGGCAGGCTGAGGCGGGTGGATTGCCTGATGTCAGGAGTTCAGGACCAGCCTGTCCAACATGGTGAAACCCCATCTCTACTAAAAATACAAAACTTAGCTAGGTATGGTGGTGAATGCCTATAGTCCCAGCTACTCAGGAGGCTGAAGCACGAGAATAGCTTGAACCCAGGAGGCGGAGGTTGCAGTGAGCCGTGAGCTGAGATTGCACCACTGCACTCCAGTCTGCGGGGGAGAGCGAAACTTCATCTCAAAAAATAAAAAAATTTAAAAAATTAAAGAAACTATACTCTGTTAATAGATTTCAAAGTTAAAAGAGATTATAAACTTACAGAATTAAAATAGACTAATGTAACTGCATATACAGACATATTTGAAGTCTCATATAAATTCATTTCTTTAGACTTCATCACATAGTAACTGAACCCAGGGCTAGGTACGGGGAAAACAGAGGTGAATGGGAGAGACAAGATGTCTCTCTGCATGCTTACTGAACCTTTATGCATAAAGCTCTAAGAACATGTACGGACATCAAAAAGGCTAAGATGAACAAACATGAAGGGTGATGAGACAGGTGCCGAGGATTTAGTAGTGACCCACTAGACTCCAGTGTACAGTGATACCTATTAAGCTAATAATATCAACAATTCCTATACTTTTGTTCAGCTTTAATGAGATACATAATACACAAGGGTCTCTACTAATTATCCTGGACCTTTGTTTATATAACCACTATACTACTGCCATACGAATTTTCTTTAGCTATCAACTGGCAGGGGAGAGGGCAAACAGTGCCTAATTTGGCTAATCAGCTACTTTTGATTTCCCTGATAACATCCTTAGATACACAGAACCATGCCTCATAGTTCCATGTAGGATCTAGAGTGTCTAATTGCCCAGGGGCCCTGTGAATAACACAAAGACTGCATTTCCCAGCCCTCCTCACAGTTAGAGGGAACCATGTGGTTGAGTTATGACCAACAGAATATAGATGGAAGTGATGTATGCCACTTCAAATCCTGCCTCCTAAAGTCTGCTGCACAAGACACCACTCTCTCTTTTTCTATGCACTGCCTGTAGGATAGTAGGGTGAGCTGGTACCTAAATGTTGAAGATGACAGCATTAAAGCAAGAGAAGCTTCTGGATCTGTTAATGACCAGATGGTACAAAACTTTCTGTACCATTTTTCATCATGGACCAGGATCAAAGAGTGTCCTCCTTAGTCCTTGGTCACTTCAGATTAGTCTAGCAACCAAATTCCTAAAAGCTTAATAACCAATATCATGTTATTATTGTCTATAAAGAACTATGATACAGAAAAATTCAGAGTAGAAAGAAGATGTAACAAATTTTTCAAAGGAAAAGTAACGTGAAAGCTGACATCCTTTCTTGAGGCAAAATTGTTCTTTTCTAAGTCCATATTGTTGTTTATGCTATTCTCCACCACCCCTATAACCATTTTGCAACTATCAACCCACTCCTACTGCCTGTGCCAGCTACTGATCTGTCTTATATTGTTTTTATCAACTTATGTCCTTTCAGACCCAATCCTGAAATCACCTTCTCAGGAAGTCTTCCTTAAGTCACCTCCCCATCCTATCTTCGTTTCTTCCCTTTACATTGTCTCTGTATCCCTGGCATCTAAACATATTCAATTAAAGTGAAACATCCCCCAATTAGTGCTTCAAAGGCAGGAATCGTCAATGGTGGTATCTTTAAAACAGAGTCCAAAACTGTACTCAAAGTAGCTATTCATAACTGTTTATTGAATTAATTCTAGGTAACTGGCATTATTATATAATCAAGTTTTTGTTTAAAACTTTTATTTTTGTCCGGGTGCGGTGGCTCACGCCTGTAATCCCAGCACTTTGGGAGGCCAAGATGGGCAGATCATGAGATCAGGAGACCAAGACCATGGTGAAACCCCTTCTCTACTAAAAATACAAAAAATTAGCCAGGCGTGGTGGCAGGCGCCTGAAGTCCCAGCTACTCGGGAGGCTGAGGGAGGAGAATGGCATGAACCCGGGAGGCGGAGGTTGCAGTAAGCCGAGATTAGGCCACTGCACTCCAGCCTGGGCAACAGCGAGACTCTATCTCAAACAAACACACAAATAAACAAAAAACCAACCAAACAAACAAATTTAATTTTTATCTTCCCAACAAAATTTCAAGCTGCTTGAAGACAGAGTTTATTGACGACAGGGTTTATTATTTACCTTTTTCCCCATAAGCCTACTTCTGTATCTTGTATCATGTAGATAATCAAATAAGCATATTAAACAACAACCTGGAATTCATTCTTTGTATTTTTCCAAATGCTGAGACATAAATTAGATAACTAACATTAATTTAGGGACAAAAGGAAAATGTAGGCATTCTAGTTATTAATATATGTCTTTCCCTCTAATTCTGAGGTATTTTCCTGGGCCATGGGTGAAAAGAAAATATTAGAAATATTCGGGAACATGTACTGAAGGAATACTCTGAAAACAGTGCCATTATTTCATATAGAAAATTAAAATAAAAGTCATTCTTTCCATTTTTAACTGATACATAATTAACCCCCATCAGAAGGTTATAATTTTGTTCATAATTTTTTATGTCCCATTACTTCTAACACTAGTCATTTCTCCTTATATTACTCCATACTTTGCCTACCACATAAGCATTACCCTCCATTGGCAAGAGTATCCCTATTATGAGAAAAAGAATTTCAAGCTACTTTAGTGGTACACTTCTTAAGGTCATCAAAATTTCTTCAATTAATTTTTGATATCCTATCTTCTAATTTTAATTTGGACTCATATATATATAATTTCCATATACGCACACATATACACATATACACACACATAAACGTGCATGCCCCCGCGTGCACACACACACACAAACACACATACACACACACACACAAATGTATGATTTCCCCATAAAACGAGGTTATTCATGAATAGGTGAGTATTTCATTAGACATGACAATAAATTTCTCATTCACCTTTATGAATTGGCATTCTAGGATATTCATCAATAACTGTGAAATATGTTAAACATGTGCTTTCACACAGAGACACTGAGCTACTGGCTGCATGCTAACAATGTAGATTATGGTCAACTGGACATGATAAGTAAAACCACCCAATAAGGAACCTCATGTTGGCCATCTAAGGTTCCTCTCAGGAGATATCTACTCTATTACACAGTTTAAATATCTGAAGCACCTGATAAGCTGCTGTTGTGTACTACTGCCTACTTATTTCAGGACTTATCTGCTGGAGAGGTAGTTAGGTAAACTAGATAATGTTTAAGATTCCTCCCTATCTCAAGGATCCATGTCTCTAGGCTATAGGAACCTCCAACAGAGACTATATTTTACTCTTTTTTGTATCCCCCTACAATCTAACATTGTTCTAAATAGAATAATCAATATGAACTAGTTGAATTGTTTATTGATTTATCTTTGGCTCTAAACTTTCTGTTCTCCTTTATCCTATTAGCTTTGAGGAGGGTATGGAGACTAGAAGTGATGGGAAGGGGAAAGTGTACTCAACAGACTGAATACTATGTGTCAGGCACTCAGGTACTTAATCCTAACAATTTTGGAGATAGATGCTATTTTATTTCCATTTCACCAATGAAGAATTTATAGTTCAGTTCAATTATTTCAGAATCACAATGGTAGCAATATAAACACCATTGGCAGTATTTGAATTCAGGATTGCCTATTTAACCCTCCTGGCAATCCTCTGCCAGTCCCTGCACTGTTTACCACCAGCAACTTGCAGAATTCCAGCACAAAATCAAGCCAGTAAGTAATTTACAAGGTAAGTAGTTCTAAGGTTATTCTTTGAGCTAACAGGAACTCTTAATAAGCTGGTAATCATGTCGAACTTTACAGTGTCTTTTACTCCTCATACTCACCTGAAACTTTGGGACAATTTTTTAGTAGGAGGCTCACCTTAAGCGTTTTTACTTTAAAACTACATCTATCTCATCTGTTTAAGATGGTCAACTCACATGCCTTTGCTTTCCCTGGATTAGGAAGGAGAAACTGAAAAAAAAAAATGTTTTTCAGAAATAATCAAATAAGACTTTACTGGAGACAGAGGCCAGGAATGATGGAGAGCATGAAGAAGAAATGATCTTAAGGCCTATGAGGCTGAGAAAAGGAATTAGAAACTTCCAAGAAATATATCACTTAAATTAGAAAATATGCACTGTGTAATCTATATCCTTTCTTTTCATTTTCCTAAATTTTACTTTATTCATTAAGTTCATGTGTGAGTGAAATTTAATTTAAGGAAACTCAAAGAAGAGTACAATGAGATAACTAACATAAAGATATTAAACGAAGGGGCATTTAAATTTTAATAGGAGAAATTAAGTCTCTGCCTCAATCCTACTGTATAGTTATCAAACAAATACATAATTGGGTTTAAAATAATTGGCCTGAGACAGTGAAATGACCCAGCCAGGCTCTGACCAAAATTTTCTGAATTTTGAAATTGCCTTAGGAGTGTAGCTTACCGTTTCATCAACACACTTATCTGAATCTAAAGTATTGGCACTAATTGTAGTTTAAAGAACAAAGTACCAGGAAAGTTTGGACATGTGAGCTTCATTTTATATTTCACTACCGAATACAAATTAATGAATTGACAATCTGTATCAGCAAAATAGTAACATTGTTTTAATGCTGTTATTTTTGGCACTGAACACTTCCCACATACACATTTGATTTAAAAATTTCAACTTTCATTTTTTGCTAAAATATGTTGCCTTTATTAAACATTGGAGATTTTTAACTTATTCATTCTAAAAAATACTGTATTTCTTGAAGTTAGTATCATACCTTAGGCACTAGATCTGCATATTCTAGGCGATCAAGGTAGATTCTTCATGAGTCTACCTGGTGGAGTATGTAGTTTATCAGATAACACATATTTTTTAAAATAACACAAATAATTTCATAACTTCAACATGTGATGGTATTTGTTATTTTAACATTCTTACTTGCCAATAAATTGATAATACTTCATCAGTCTCTCAATTTTTTTTTGGCCCATGAAGTATAAACATTTGGAAACCATGATGTAAGAATAGCTCAAGGAACTAGAGAAAAAGGGAAATCTTAGTCATGAGGGAATGAAAGAAAATGCATTTAGAAGGCAAGAATGTAGTAATCAGAATAGATATTTTTAGGGTTCACGATCTGAATGATAGAATAGTTCTGGCAGTGACATCTTTAGTATACGACTAGGTAAATGAGCTGCTGAAGCACACGGGAGAAACTATTATTTGCTGTGGATGTGATATGTATTTAATCATTACTACAGGTAAGTGAGACATACTATTATTATCATTCTACAAGCAAAGAAAATAAGGCAAGAAGAGGTTATGAAACTTGTCCAAGGTCACATAGCTACAACCCAGTCTGTATTCAGGTATCCGTCTTTTCAACATCTATGCTCTACTCTCTCCAGTGAAAAAGATGATTCAAATAATGGAAACCAAAGTAGAGCGAGACTACGGAAATAGATGCATCATCAAGATGATAGCTTAGAAAAAGACTATTAATCAAGTTGAAAGATACACAATAAATACCAATCAATATATAAGAAGTTTGTTGGAGTTTTTTGGCCACTAGTAAGCAAAATAAACTGAATTTAAAACAGAGACCTCCAGAATATGTCAAATTTTCCCAAAGGCCAGTGAGGTTATTTTTTTCCTTTTGCGTTTCCCAGAAGTAATTAAATTCAGTTACCTATCATCACTGAGAAATACGTTTCAAAATGTAGTTTTACTTGCTTTGTGATAGTAATACCTCCTTAGCAAGAAAGTTGTCAACTCTTAATTTCACTCCCACTACAAAAAAAAAAAAAAAAAAAAATTCAATTTTTCATCTCTATCAAGGAGGAACTTTATTAGTTTTGTAAATTTTTAAATCTAGCTGTATTACTTCGGTTAATCTCTCCTAGGGGATAATATCTAGAATCAATTGGAATACAGAGTATAAGACACATAAATCAATCTATAATCATCACATTGAATAAATATGTATTATTCTTTGAGGTCCAAAAGCCCAATCAAGTTATCATTTTTACAATGGCATATCTCTTAGTTATTCATGAAACACTGTAATCTCTAACTGTCATGAAGCCATAACATGTCCTCTTCCTGTTCACCATCATCACATTCTACTTTTTCTGCATTTCTCATATGAGTTCAGCATAGCAAGCTTAGACACTTTCCTAAACAATTGGCCACACTGGGATAACATATCAATCATCACTATTTAAAACTTACTTTTAATACTGAGAGTAATGAGGAAATTTCCTTTTTATAAGTCAATAATTGCTGCCTAACATGCAAAACATATTAACTTCCTAACTCTAATTTTAAAATATTTTCACCAATTCATCATACACATATATGGTTATATACATGTGTGTTTAATATATTTCATGAAACAACATATATGCAGAAAATTCCATAAATGGCTGAATGAATTACAGTGTATTATAAAGCCACACCCATATAAATACCTCCTAGATCAAGAGACAGACTATCAGCATTTTGCAAATTCTTTTTGAAATAATACAACTAGATAATAATAATCAATGACTGCTAAACTTACTGAGAGACAAATGGATGTTACATTCTTTCTAACAGACGTAAACAACATCATCTATGAAGCATTCCCTCCTTGACCCCCAACTCCTGATCCAAAATGGAATCTGAAACACATCAAACTCTAGAGGGAGAATACTCTAACTTCCAGTTACAAGAACTATAACGGACAGAGGAACATATTAAACACCAGAGAGATGTAATAAGCAAATAAGGCTGTAGAAAACACCATAGGACAAATGGCCTAGTTTCTTCCAATAACAAAAACAAAATGTAAAACAAAAAAGGTAAAGGAAGGAAATGGGAGCTTAAAGATGAAAAGAGACTTAAGTATAAAGCGACTATATACATTTTTCACCCAACACAGGATATTTCAGAAACAGAAAAGGGATGTTATTGAAAATGGGATTCTGGACAATCTAGAATGCACAGTCACCCCACTCGAGGAATAGTAGCCAAATATAAGAGGTGATACATTTTGTGGATACTAATTTGAACAAACCAACCACTGAAATAATTGTGAATATCAGTAAAATTTGAACACCGGGTAACTAATGATGTTACGAAATTAACATTAAGCTTCTGGATGTGATAATGGTTTTATGAATGCATGTTTTTAATATCTTATCTTTTATAGATACATATAAATATTTACCCATAAAATAATATGATGTGTGGGATTTGCTCCAAAATGATCCATGTTATGGGTATAAGAGTAATAGGATAGTAGAGCTGAAATAAGATAGGTGATAAATTGATCACTTTGAAACTGGTGGTAAGCATATGGAAGTTTATCAAATTGTTTTTTTGCTTTTACTTATGTTTGAATTTCTCCATAATTTTTCACCTTGATATTTAGTAAAAAAAAAAATATCATCAGTACCTTAGACTTCTCCCATATGCCCACTCCCATCACACCACTCTTGTTCTTCTGTAACCACCACTCTGATTTTATGATTATTACATCCTGCTTTTTTTGGACTTTTAGAGAGATGTACTCATTACTAAACATAACACAGTATTATGTTCCACATTTGTCTATATATGGAAGTATGCAGTGCATATTATTTTGTGTATGTTTAAATATACATTACATAGATTATATAATGTTGCTGGATATCACTCCAGGATTGTCATTTTCATTGCTGTATTAGATCTCATTGTGTTACCCTCACTATATATATTCTCCAATCATTCTAGGATGATTGGACATTTGGATCCTTTGTAGTTATTAACTGTTACAGACAACATGGGGACACATGTGCAAATTTTTTTTTTTTTTTTTTTTTTTTTTGAGACGGAGTCTCGCTCTGTCACCCAGGCTGGAGTGCAGTTGGTGCGATCTTGGCTCACTGCAAGCTCCACCTCCCGGTTTCAAGCCATTCTCCTGCCTCAGTCTCCTGAGTAGCTGGGACTACAGGCGCCTGCCACCACACGTGGCTAATTTTTTTTTGTATTTTTAGTAGAGACGGGGTTTCACCATGGTCTCGATCTCTTGATCTCGTGATCCGCCCACCTCGGCCTTCCAAAGTGGTGGGATTACAGGCGTGAGCCACCACGCCCAACCCACATGTGCAAATATTTCTAAGAGGTTTGTATCCTGGAATGGAATTACTAGGTCAAAGTGTATGCATATCTTCAACTTTGGTAGATGATCTCAGTTTAACAAATTGGTTGTTTTAATTCATATTTCCACTAGGTGGATAGGAGAATTTGTATGGCTAACAGTATTATGCTGATTCTTAATTTTCGTCATTCTGATGGATGTGTAGTGGCATCTCACTGTACTTTAATTTGAATTAGCAGTTAAGTACCTTTCCCCTTTGTTCATTGGCCATTTTTATATCTCTTTGGTAAAAGGCCTGTTCACAAGACATCCATTTTTTTAAAGGACTGTAATCTTTTTTCTTTAGAGGGTTTAAAAAAAAAAATAGGATATAAGCATTTTTTTTCAGGTATAGTGTTTAGAAATAAACACTTCCACTCCACGAGCCATCTTTTCACTCTTTAATAAGAGCACTGATTGATAAGCAGAACTCTTAATTTTCATATTGTTTTGGTTTGGGTCTTTCTAAAAACCAAGACAAACACTTGTGTACAGGTAGTCTAAGTGGGAAATGATCCTATGAAACAGAGGTGAAGGAATAGGGAGAATTTAGGCAGAAAGAAAAGCCAATGTTAAGGTTGTTGTTGATATTACTGTTGGAAGTAGGGCTTCATTCTGGCAGAACCTCCTGTGAATTGTACAAAATGTCTCTCAGCACTATCTGTCTCAAAGACAGGAGATGGAAGCATTTATCCCATTTCTCGCCTTGCTGCTTGAGATTATGCTTAGGGGTCTTAATCCCACCCTCCAAGGCTGTGTTTTCACACTAGCCAAGACAGTCCCTGGTGCTGCTAAATTTAAGCTATGGAACAAAAACCATGTTACTTGAGGAGAGATGCTGTCAGAGGTGAGTCTGAGTCAGCACAGAACTCTCTAACCACTGGCTGTGGTTAAAATTAGAGATGAGTCAAGGGAATGTGACATTGGCACCAGTGACAATAACTAAAAAGTAGTCCAATTTATTAATATTTTCCTTTATAGTTAATGCATTTTATGTACTGCTTAAAAAACATTTCCTATCCCGAGATCATGGAGATATTCTCCTATATCATTTTTAAAGCATTATTTTTTTGCCTTGACATTTGAGTGTGTAGCCCTAACTGGAATTATTTTTTATTAGAGTTAGATGTAAGGTCGACTTTCACTTTTTTCCATATTAGTATTCAATTCTCTCTGTTTCATTTATTTGAACAGATAAAATTTTCCCCACAGTGCCACCTCTGCATTAGTCTAGTACCCATATGTGTGGCTGTGTGTGGTGGTCTAAAGACGACAGCAAATTCTTTGTCACTCTTCCTATTGAGAGGCAAAATATATCCACTCCTCTTGAGTATGGGCTAACTCTGCAACCTTAGTTGATCATCAGAATGTGGCAAAAGTAATGCTGCATGACTTCCAAGACTAAATCTTAAGAAATGGCTAGTATCCGCTTTTGTGTGCTCGGAACACTCCCTCTGGGAACCCAGCTGTCATCTTACGAGAAGTCCAAGCCACATGGAGAAGACAAATGAAGGAGATCTGAGGTATTGTCATCAACAAAACTAACAATCTCTCAGCCAACAGCCAGAACCAAATACCAGACATGTGAACAAGCCATCTAGAAAGTTCCATATCTATTATGGAAAAACTACAGCTCCAGCTGACACCATATGAAGCAAAAGAACCATCTTACTAAGTCTACACAATCATGAGAGAAAACAAATGATTGTGAGTTTAAGACACTAAATTTTGGGATGGTTTGTTATGTAGATATAGATAATCAAAACAACATGTTTCTGGGCTCTCTGTTCTTCTCCACTGGTCTATTTGTCTATTTTTTTCACACTGTGTTAATTCCTGTAGCTTTATAGTAAATTGTAATACCTGGTGGAGCAAGTCTTCCTGCATTATTCTTCACCAAGATTGCCTTGTCTATTTTGACACTGAATTTTTATGTAGATTTTATTATTAGCTTTCAAGTTTAACAAAATACCTGTCGGGATTTTGAATTGAATTCATAAAAAAATTTGGGGGGAATTAATAATTTTACAATATTGAATCTTTCAATCATGCTACAATTCTCCATTTATATAGGACTTCTTTAGTGTCTACAAATAATATTTTATGGTTTCTGTATAGGTCTTCTACGTCTTTTGTTAGATATGTATCTAGTCACTTAATACTTTTATGTTATTGTAAAAATATAAATTGTATTTTACCTGATTGTTGCTGGTATGTAGGAATACAATTGATTTTTTATGTTACTCACTCTTGTATTCAGCAACCATGTTAAATTTACATATTACTCCTGAAGATATTTCTACAGATTTTTTATTTGATTTGTACCCAATCATATCAGATTCAATAAAATGTTTACTCTTTTAAAACCAATTTCCTTTATTTATTTATCTATTTATTCTCCTTATCATAAGCACATTACAACATTGAATAGATGTGAGGATAGCAGTATTCTATCACTCTTAATCTCAGACAAAAGGATTCTAACATTTCACTATTAGGTATAATTTTCCTGTAAAGCTTTTTAATCTCATGTCTGATTAAGAACTAAGAACATATACATAAATGGATGTTGACATATCACATGGTTTTGCTCACTCCATTGAGATTATCATGTGATTTTTCTCTTTATTTTTAAATTAATTACATTAATTGACGTTTAAATGTTAAATCAACCTTGAATTTCTGGAATAAATCTTACTCAGTCCTGGTGTTATTCTTTTTATATATTGCTGGATAAAATGTACTAATATTTTCTTTAAGATAAATTATATAATTAATTATACTATAAATATCATAGTGAATTTATCTGCTTTTGGTATCAAAGTTAAAGGTATCATGGCATGTGCTTCTGGCTTCCAGTGTTTCTGTTGACAAGCAAGATGGCAGTCTAATTAATGCTTCTTTGGGTTAATTTTTTAAAATGGCATTTAAAAAGTAATCATGGTGGGGTGCAGTGGCTCACACCTGTAATCCCAGTGAGAGCGGACAACATGCTAGTAGCCTTTGCTCTTGGTGCTGCCTCGGCCTTGGAGTCCACTCTTGTGGCACTTGAGGAGCCCTTCAGCCTGCCAGGGCACAGTGGGAGCCCCTCTCTGGGCTGGCCGAGGCCAGAGCTGGCTCCCTCTACTTGCGGGTAGGTGTGGAGGGAGAGGCCTGGACGGAACCAGGGCTCTGCGCCACGAGCAGCAGGCCAGCGCCAGTTCTGGGTGGGTGTGGGCTCAAGGGGCCCCACACTCTGAGCCGCCGGTTGGTGCCACTGGCCCGGGAAGTGAGGGGCTTAGCACCCGGGCCAGCAGCTGCAGAGGGTGTGCTGGGTCCCCCATCAGTGCCAGCCTGCTGGCACTGCGATGAAATTCTCGCCAGGCCTCAGCTGCCTCCCCGTGGGGCATGGCTGGGGACCTGCAGCCTGCCATGCCAGAGCCTCCCCTCCTGGCCATGGGCTCCTGCGCAGCTGGAGCCTCCCCAACCAGCACCGACTAGCAGCCACCCCCTATGCCGCGGCGCCGGGTCCCATCAACCGCCCAAGGGCTGAGGACTGCAGGCGTGCAGCCCGGGACTGGGGGGCAGCTCTGCTCCTGACCCTGGTGCGGGATCCACTAGGGGAAGCCAGCTGGGTTCCTGAGTCACGTGGGGACTTGGAGAACTTTTATGTCTAGCTAGAGGATTGTAAACGCACCAATCAGTACTCTGTGTCTAGCTCAAGGTTTGTAAATACACCAATCAGTACTCTGTATCTAGCTAACCTAGTGGGGACTTGGAGAACTTTTCTGTCTAGCACTAGGTGTCTACATCTGAAGGAACAAACTCTGGACACACCATATTTAAGAACTGTAACACTCATCACGAGGGTCCACGGCTTCATTCTTGAAGTCAGCGAGACCAAGAACCCACCAATTTCAGACACACCAGCACTTTGGGAGGCCAAGGTGGGTGGATCACCTGAAGTCGGGAGTTCAAGACCAGCCTGAACAACATGGAGAAACTCTGTCTCTACTAAAAATACAAAATTAGCCAGGTATGATGGGATATGCCTATAATCCCAACTACTCAGGAAGCTGAGGCAGGAGAACTGCTTGAACCCAGGAGGCAGAGGTTGTGGTGAGCCAAGATCACACCATTGCACTCCAGCCTGTGCAACAAGAGCAAAACTCTGCCTCAAAAAAAGAAAAAAAAAAGCAATCACAACAACTAGAACTTGAGGGCATTTGGGTGAGCCAGACATTCTCTACTTATTTTCCCCTTAAGACATTTTCAAATTTGCAGCACAGGCCACAGAGGCAGAGTAGAAAGTGATATCCTAATGGTCTAGAGCCTTCTTCAGTCTCCAGGATGTGCAGAAACAAAAAAACTAGAGTGTGGAACTGTGGGGGTTCAGTCAGGATGGTGGGAGAAATTGTAAAATTATAGGAAATAAACACAAATCCTTCTGGAAGGCCTAGGGGTTTGCATAGCTTCAGTAAAGTGTTTGGCTGAAGGCAGCTGAATTCTCTTAAAAGCTTAGGATGCAGATACAGAAGAATGTAGAGGAGTTTATCTAAATAACTTGTTTACTCATGTGGTCCTGAAACTAACCTTCGATCATTTGCGAGCAGGATGGCTCTCTCTGTGGGAAGGCGACCAGGTTAATTACCCTCTAATAGTGTTGACTCAAAACCTTTGTCACTTAATGTGTGCTCAATAAATGCCAGGAGGGCCAGTGAGTCAGGGCTGTGTTTGCAACTCTTTACAGCACCCTCCTTGGTGTCTGCAAGTGGCCTGGGCCCTCAACCAGACTGACAGGTAAAATATCTGTGTCAGTGTACGTTATTCATCGTCGTTGGGTCAAGGTCTGTGGGACAGACCCCCACATGGAACTACCAAAGCAGTCAGGACTTAATGGTCTGAGATCCTGAAGAAAGGGATTACTGCAAAGAAATGAGCCCAACATTCTGCACTTCTTTTCTACTCGAGGCACTTGCTGAATCTTAAGTTCAAATCAGTATCTGACCTTTACCTTTCCTACAACCTCTTTTCAAACCACTTTCTCCCTGTGATCCAGCCATAATAGCTACCCCTCATTCTCCTTTCCAGTTTCCTGAGTGCACTGTTCTCTCTTGCTTTCCCACCACAAGATTATTTGTTCTGCTCCAGTTTGATGGAATTATTACTTTCTATTTGCCCTTAAAGTTACCTCCATTGCCACACAGAAATTGCAGGACAGGTCTAAGACACCAGCAAGAGGACATATGGATAGATTTCCAAGGTCACCCTGAAGAAATGAAAATAAGAGATAAAGAGAGAAAAGATCTCTTACATGCCAATTAGAGGAGGCCTCTGTGTGGACTGATAGGTGACTTACTGACAAGAGAAAAGATATGTTTTGTACTATCTGCTGGATTCAAGTGTACATAAACAACAACTCATATAAATTTCTAATGTTGCACTGTATCTACACTTCTCTCTAAATACTGTAAACATAAGTAACAACCTAAAAATCCTCAGGGAGGCTTTCCTTATAGATCCTCTCCACTCACCTTTCCCACCCAGTTTAGGCCTGCCTCTTCATGATGGATAAATTTTCTTAGCACAGAATTCCCATTTTCTGTAGCATTTATCTTAGTTTATAATTCCATATTTATCAGTGTTATTATTTGCTTATTGTATCTCCATCACTAGGCTGTCCGTGTGGCAAGACCCACATAGGTTTCTCCCTATATTGTATTCACAGTGCCTACTATTGTGCCAGACACCTAACAAATATTCACATATCTGCCAAATAGATGAGGAAGCTGGCATTCATCTTGACATAATGTCAACATCTACAAGGTGAAAGGCCTGGCTAAGCTGGATTGTTTTAAACATTATGGCCTGTAAATAAGGATATGGTACCTTATTAGCACCATAAAAAATAAAATCATTTTGGACAAATTTTATACGATTTGAAGCACTCAACTTATTAAACTACCTATGCAATCTTTAATAGACAATTACTGAGAGACCTTCATATACAGTCATAAAAAATACTTCATCTATGACCTCAAGGCCTTATTGAGCAAGATAAGGAATAAACAATACTCTATATCATAGAAGTACATGGCGAACAGGAAAAAGTATGGGCTTTCCTGGAGTGGATCTGGACTCATATCCCACTTCAGTTTCTTACCATCTGCGTGACAATGGAGAGTTATTTAACATTTCTGAGTACTTTATGTAAGATGAAGATAGCATTTATCTCATGGGGTTGTAATGATTACATAAAGAAATGCAATCTTCTTAGCACAGAGTTGGTACACAATAAATGCTGTGAAGAGGGTATAATTGCACACAGAATCTGAACTTTCTAATTAGGAGACCTGGGTTAGCACTCCTGCTTGAAAATTTGTTACTGATTGACCAAGAGAAAGTTAGTTCATGAGACTCAATTTTATGAGACTCAATTCTTCTATCAGTAAATGGGCATGATAATACTAATAAATAACCTACAATTAAAATTTATCTGTAAAGTGCCTACTAAATTTTTGCAGAAAGTAGACTTCAATAAACTGTATGAATAAGGAGGAAGGGGGTGAGAAAGGAGAGAGAGAGAAGATGTTAGGTTTGAGGTATCATATGTCCACACACAATGGAAATATATAGTAGACAATGGGAAAATATGTGTCAATAATTCAGGCAATAGGTTTAATTGAATATATGGAGTTAGATCAACAAAAGTAATTTTTCCTATTATTTTCTTTCAATACACATTATTTTCTCCAAGGCATTTATCACAATTTGTAATTGCACATTTATTTGTTTACTAGAACTTTGCCTCTTATAAATTGGTTTTTATGAGGGAGGAGTTATAACTGTTTTTTACTCCACAGAGAGCACATAGTGAGGGCTCAGCAATTATTGTTAACTGAGAACTATCAACTGAAAATCTGTATCTATAAAAGACAGGTCAGTCAGTCGGTACTCAGTGTTGGGAAAGAAGAGCTATTAGAACATGGAAATTCAAATAGAAATCAATACAGTTCGTTAAGTTAATTCCAGTTATTTTGACTTAATAAAACTGGTGAAAATATTTTAAAAGTTTAAATTAAAATATCCCCGTGAGCTGATGGCGACATGAACAACACTTATGTTAACAACATTGTCTGATGTGTAGCAAATGAACAATAAATATTATTGAATGATTGACAAATTTATGAAATCAGTTGTAGTCAATGTGTAATGTTTTTATTAAAAGTCAGTTTTTAAGATGCATTGTAAGTCATAAGAAATATTTCAAAATGTACCAGTTAACCAAGGAAAATAAAACAGAGAGAATGAGTAGAGAAAAATGCAAGAATTACAACTATTGTCAAACATAGCATTAGTTGCAAAGTTCATTTTGTCTTAGAGCCACATATAGCATCAGAAAGAAAAAGAAGTTTAAATCAGGAATCCTTAGGAAAGTATTCAACATGTCACCAAAACAACAGATGGTATCCAATAGAAATAGTGATAAGAACCAACTGAAAAATAACATCAGAAAAAAGCAAAAGAAAGAAAAGGGGAAAAAATGTTGTAGCCTAGAAAATAAAATAGGCCCATGAAATGTTAGTATGCAAAAAAAAAAAAGAAGCCAACCAATGAAACTTTTTATCCAAACAGCATAAATCCTGCCAACAACAACAAAAAAACTATAAAAAAATTTTGGTTAGAGGACCAACAAAATGATTTTAATTTTTTTAATCAATGAATTAGATAATATAATGTATGTGGATTTTCATATCTTAATAAAATTTACATACTAATAAGAAATCTCTGGTTATAAAACATGTTGGAGGGAGGTAGAACACATACAAATATATAATCAATAAAATAATGAGAGAGAAAATAGTTTCTTTTTAAGTACTAAATCAATACCTAATTAAATAATTTGGAAATAATAGGAGCAAAAATTTTGTAAAGGATCTTTTTTTTTTTTAATTATACTTTAAGTTCTAGAGTATATGTGCACAATGTACAGGTTTGTTACATATGTATACATGTGCAATGTTGGTGTGCTGCACCCATTAACTCGTCATTTACATTAGGTGTATCTCCTAATGCTATCCCTCCCCCCACCCCCTCCCCACAATAGGACCCGATGTGTGATGACCCCTTCCTGTGTCCAAGTGATCTCATTGTTCAATTCCCACCTACGAGTGAGAACATGCAGTGTTTGGTTTTCTGTTCTTGCGATAGTTTGCTGAGAATGATGGTTTCCAGCTGCATCTGTGTCCCTACAAAGGACACGAACTCATCCTTTTTTATGGCTGCATAGTATTCCATGGTGTATATGTGCCACATTTTCTTAATCCAGTCTGTCTCTGATGGACATTTGGGTTGACTCCAGGTCTTTGCTATTGTGAATAGTGCCACAATAAACATATGTGTACATGTCTCTTTATAGCAGCATGACTTATAATCCTTTGGGTATATCCCCAGTAATGGGATGGCTGGATCTAATGGTATTTCTAGTTCTAGATCCTTGAGGAATCGCCACACTGTTTTCCACAATGGTTGAACTAGTTTACAGTCCCATGACAGTGTAAAAGTGTTCCTATTTCTCTACATCCTCTCCACCACCTGTTATTTCCTGATTTTTTAATGATTGCCATTCTAACTGGTGTGAGATGGTATCTCATGGTGGTTTTGATTTGCATTTCTCTGATAGCCAGTGATGATGAGCATTTTTTCGTGTGTCTGTTGGCTGATTGAATGTCTTCTTTTGAGAAGTGTCTGTTCATATCCTTTGCCCACTTTTTGATGGGGTTCTTTGTTTTTTTCTTGTAAAGTTGATTGAGTTCCTTATAGGTTCTGGATATTAGCCCTTTGTCAGATGAGTAGATTGCAAAAATGTTCTCCCATTCTGTAGGTTGCCTGTTCACTCTGATGGTAGTTTCTTTTGCTGTGCAGAAGCTCTTTGAATGTATTTGCTCTTGCTTCTCTAGTTCTTTTAATTGTGATGTTAGGGTGTCAATTTTAGGTCTTTCCTGCTTTCTCTTGTGGGCATTTAGTGCTATAAATTTCCCTCTACACAGTGCTTTAAATGTGTCTCAGAGATTCTGGTATGATGTATCTTTTTTCTCATTGGTTTCAAAGAACATCTTTATTTCTGCCTTTATTTCGTTTTGTACCCCGTAGTCATTCAGGAGCAGGTTGTTCAGTTTTCATGTAGTTGAGCGGTTTTGATTGAGTTTCTTAGTCCTGAGTTCTAGTTTGATTGCACTGTGGTCTGAGAGACAGTTTGTTATAATTTCTGTTCTTTTACATTTGCTGAGGAGTGCTTTACTTCCAACTATGTGGTCAATTTTGGAATAAGTGTGATGTGGTGCTGAGAACAATGTATATTCTGTTGATTTGGGGACCCACTTGAGCAGGCAGTCTATCCATTCTCAGATCTCAACCTCCGTGCTGGGAGATCCACTGCTCTCTTCAAAGCTGTCAGACAGGGGCATTTACCTCTGTCGAGGTTTCTGCTGCTTTTTGTTTAGCTACGCCCTGTCCCCAGAGGAGGAGTCTACAGAGGCAAGCCAGCCTCCTTGAGCTGTGGTGGGCTCCACCCAATTCGAGCTTCCTGGCAGCTTTGTTTACTTACTTAAGCCTCAGCAATGGCAGGTGCCCCTTCCCCAGCCTTGCTGCCACCTTGCAGTTAGATCTCAGACTGCTGTGCTAGCAATGAGGGAGGCTCCATGGGTGTGTGACCCTCTGGTCAGATGTGGGATATAATCTCCTGGTGTGCCATTTGCTAAGACCCTTGGTAAAGCATAGTATTAGGGTGGGAGTTACCCGATTTTCCAGGTGTTGTGTGTCTCAATTTTGTTTCACTACGAAAAGGAATTCCCTTCCCCCTTGTGCTTCCCAGGTGAGGCGATGCCTCGCCCTGCTTTAGTTCTCGCTGGTCCAGCTGCACCTGCAGACCAGCACCAACTGTCTGACACACCGCAGTGAGATGAACCTGGTACCTCAGTTGAAAATGCAGAAATCACCTATCTTCTGTGTCGCTCACGCTGGGAGCTGGAGGCTAGAGCTGTTCCTCTTGTAAAGGATCTTTTGGATTTTTTTTCTCCATATATTGATTAAGAAACCTGTCCCAAGGAATTTAAGAGTTTTACCCATGATAAAATTATCAAAATGTATGGAAAAGAAAAATTAATTCAATATAGCATGATTTTTAAATGAAATTGTCTTCTCTTTATATTGAGTCTAAAATATACCTAGTAACATGCTAGGCACTTGGAGGATGAGGAAGAACAAGTCAAATATGTTTCCTGCCCTTGTAAGTTTACAGTCTAATGAAACAGGAAGTTAACAGACAAATTAATAAATAACAGATTGTGTTACATGCCATGAAAACAGGAATAGGGTACTATAAGATAGCTAGGGGAGCCCTGAAGCCTTTTAGGATATTATAAATTGCCTGGAGAAATTAACAGCTTGGAATACAGCAGTGAAAATAGACATGTAGAGAAAATATATAGATGTATTTTTGCACTGGAATTGGTTGCTTTTTAAAAATAGACTGAATGCGGGAAGAAAATGTAAAGAAAAAATTCAAGGATGAGTTAGCAACTTGTTAGATGACTTTAGTCATTTACTACAATGGGGCACAACTGGACATAGCAATCTAGAGCATGCAGAAGCTGTAAGGATGGAAGACTTAATCTTACTGTGCCGTCATATACATTTTAAATTATTAGTGGTTGAGTTTCCTGGGAAGAAAGCATAGCAAAGGAACACAGATTCAAAATCAAATCCAGAGGAATTCCCACATGTAGTGATAGAAGTGGAAAAAACTAGGCAAACACAAGGGAAAAGAGGTAGAAGAAAATGAAGAGAGTAAGTCTTTTGTGGCTTCTTGCAAGAATCAGCCCAATTTTTAAAAGGATGGAGTGGTCAATTGTGCCAAATGCTGCCCAGAATACGCTAAGCTCACTCCCACTTGCTACAACCCACTTCTTCTGCCACTTTCAGCCTGACTCAAAAATAAAATAAATCTCTAAGTATGTTTCAAATTTATCAAACATAAATAGGTCCCAAGTATGTGGGCCTTATAAAACAGTGAGACTCACAGATAGAAGGACAATGTGAATGAATAAAAAATTGCCAATTTTCAGCTATAGATAGTAATCTGGGATAATTTAAATTAAATGAACATTTTACTACACACCAAAGTAAACTTCAGAGAGTTGTTAAAATTTTTTTAAACTTGGCTGAAAAATGAATAGAAAAGAGAACGGTGTATCAGATCTATGAAAGAATAACTTTCTCAGCTTCGAAGCAAAGAAAAAATAATGAAGGAAAAGATCAACAGATTTTAATATACATTCACTTAGAACTCCCAATCAATGAAAATTAGTAACTCAGATAAAAAGCACATGTAGGAGAAAATATTCTGAAGTTGTAATGGTTGTAGTTACTGAGACTTTACTGGATCAGTCACAAGCAGGTAACAATTGATTTATTCTTTCCCACCACTTTTCTTGATTGATCAGACCTCAAAGCCATTTGCAGTCACTTGCAGAAAGTGGAAAGTTTGATTCAGTCTAATATCAAAACTTCAAAAAACTTCAAATCATCAGCTAATGATATTCTTCTTCCCTCCTCCAGTTTTGGCCTGCCCTAGACTCAGAAACCCGCAGGAAGGAAAAGAATATAAGCAGCTTCTTCACATTTTCTTCACTCCACCTCTTTGTAACTACTCTCTAGCTGCCATTTTGGTCCTTCTAGAGTTGGGTCTGCAGGAGTGAATTAAGGGAAAGGGACAGTGTACTATGGTAATGAGCTGTCTCTGACATCAGGCCTGCTTGTTTTTTCCCAGGGCATTTTAGGAAACTTCTTGGTTCATTGAAAGCAGAGGATGTCATCTTATGCTGGCTTTTAAGACAGCCTTCCTCAGCCCCCTACCCTCTGAGGCTTCACAGTATGGATATTCTATCTATTGGAAAGTTTCCCCCAACCCAGAACACTTGTTTCTCCTGAAGGTGAGTCTTCCAGAGTAGAATCTCTTTCAAGATGATACAGTTGGATTCCCTTCATCCAGTTCATTTGGTCTCCTGGAAAACTCAAGCATCTTTTCTCCACCTGGGGGTAATTCAGCTAGTTCTTCTACATTCACAGGATCTAACCAACCAAGCTGTCACTTTTGGACTCCTCAGGCCTGGGTTGGGTAGCAGTTCCTGTTTCCCTTAAATTTCAGGGGACACAGGACACTTTCCCTCTCAAAGTAGATTTGTTAAAGCTTCTCCAGCTTTGCTTGAGGGGGTGAAATATCCCTTCCCCTACTCCATGAGGAGTGAGAGAGGGAATGCCACACACACACACACACAACTCACTCTCCATTTCTCTTTTACCCCAAGATAGCCTGTGTAACTGGCCTGTTGTGTATAATGTTGTTTTCACCAGTACTCTGAGACCATGAGAAAATGCACAGTTAGCATGCTGCTTCATTGTTAGGGTTGTGGTGGGTCCTTTTACATTGCTGGTAGCATTGTATATCAGTACAACCTTTTAGGAAGAATTACAAGGCCTAGTATTTCTGCTAGAAATATTACTCAAAAAACCCATGAAAAGGTCTATGCATATAGACGTCCATTGTAGCATTCATTGTTTAAATTAGTTCCCAGATGACAAATGTCTGCTAATTCTAAATCATAAGGAGAAGTTTGTTTTCTCAGAAACTTACATTAGCAAGTATTTTACTTACCCTATCTTACTTTTAACCTTTGCATGTGAGGACCCTCACTCTTCCCCACTAGTCTTGACTTCCTAATCTTATTTTCATTGCTGTAGATCCAAATTTTGTTGGAACTTTGTTACACATGATGATTTTGTTAGTTCTCTCAAGCAACTTATGGACAACAGCAGTTACAAAGGAAAGAATGAATGAGGAAACCCCTGCAAGAACACTCAACTGTCCAAAAAGAATAGTGAAACTGCCTGAGGCAGCAGTCACTGTCACTCAAAGACATCACATTGCCCTACCCAGACCACCACAACAATTTAATCAGAATCTGTAGGGGTGAGCTGAGGCTTCATAATTTCTTTTAGCCCTCCCATGGGTGATCCTAATGTGTAGCCAAATTTGAGAATCACCATTATAGAGATTATCATCTAGAGAAAAAAAGAGACAAGCAAAGGAGCACATGAATAATATATGTATTACAGAGCCAATCAAATTTGTAAAAGATGAAGAACAGATAGAAAAACATAGTATAACCTCTAAACATAGCACACAAAGGCCTTTATCATCTCATCTCTACTTACACTGTCCCATTTGTTCCTCCTTTCATGGTCCTTCCCATCCTGTGTTAGAACCACACTAACCTTTTCAGGTACCTAAACATGCTAGGCTCTCTTGGGCTCAGCCTGATTTCCTTCTTCATCTACCTAGATCATTCCTTCTCCCAGCTAACAGATGAAGTACAGTCCCCTACAAATGGCCTCTCTAACAACAGAGCAAGACTCCGTCTTAAAAAAAAAAAAAAAAAAAAAAAAAAAAAAAAAGCATCTCTGAGCATCCAGGCTGACCTGGATGCCTATGTATATCATAATATCATAGTACTTCCTGCTAAAAACAGGTCATGTCACACTGTATTGTAACTGTTAGTTAATTTATATTTCCATTTTTATCACTTGGAAAGCAGGAACACTATCTTCATTTCGTCTCTGAATCCTAATATCTATCAATGTGACTCACACAGAGGAAGTGTTCAATAAATGTTGGGTTGAATTTTTAAATGCATATAACATAAATAATCATCAAATACAAAATTGTAACTATAAAAACATTTTTGGATTGGAGAATTACATATTAGAAGAAGGAGGAAAAGAAAAAGTGAGTGACAGAGAAAGAAAACAAAGAAAGCAAAGAAAGAGAAAGGAGGAGAGAGGGAGGGAGGATGGAGGGAGGAAGGGAAGGAAAAAAAAACGAATGCAGAATATCTTGTAATTGATAATAATTATAATTTCATTTAATTCACACAGAATACTCTGGGGTAAATACTCTTTTTCTTATCTCACAGATGATTAAACTAAGGCCAAGATAATTAAATCATTTGTTCAACTTTGAAAAGTTTATAAGTACTATATTCAGGTTTTGAATCAAGGTTTATACGATCAAAACCAGCTTTCATTTTCAGAACTAAAATAGTTATTTTATAACCTTGATTTAAGAGAAATTACAAAATGTATCATAGGCTGGAGGCTACAAGCAGGGTGAAGTACCAGCAGATAAGAAATTCAACACAGTTCTATTTTCTATAATGCTCAAAAATAAATCCACTCACATATGAATCCACAGTTGTAGTTCTTGTGGAGAAAATTCAGCAAAACCGTATTACTGAAAAAGTATCACAGTGATTAATTATTTTCTGCATTTACCATTCTATGTTTAAGTCGCCAATAAAAGTCTATCATATTCAACATTATTTAACAGAATTTCTTTGCTAGAGTGTTATTAATACATAACCATTCTGCAGATTCGATTTTCAGGACCAAAGCTGAATTTCCTCAATTTTCTAGGACTAAGTTCATCAAAATTGAAACAAAATAGATGGTATCCCTATCTCTGTGCTTATGGTTAGTGATAGCCTACAAACAACAAGAAGTTGTGAGATTTCATTACATGTGTTAGCAAAAAGAAACCAACAAAAGAAACTATCTTAAATCCACAAGCAACATCTATATATATAACCATAAGTATTAAGAAAGATGCCTTGAGAAATAGAAGAGGACACACAAAAAAATGAAAAAAATATACCATGTTCAAGGATTGGAAGAATCAATATTGTTAAAATGTCCATATTACCCAAAGCAATCTACAGATTTCATGAAATCTCCATCAAAATATTAATGACATTCTTCACAGAAATAGAAAAAAAATCCTAAAATTTATATGGAACCACAAAATACCCAGACTAGCCAAAACTATCTTAAGCAGAAAGAACAAAACTGGAGGAATCACATTACCTCACTTCCAATTTTACTACGGAGCTATGGTATTTGAAACAGCATAGTACTGACATAAAAACAAACACATAGACCAGTGGAACTGAATAGAGATCCCAGAAATAAATCCATACGTTTATGGTGAGCTCATTTTTGACAAAGGTGCCAAGAACATATATTGAGGAAAGGACAGTCTCTTCAATAAATGGTGCTGGGAAAACTGGGTATCCAAATGCAGAAGAATGAAACTAGACCCCTATGTCTCACCATATAAAGAAACCAAACCAAAATGGATTGAAATGGATTAAAGGCTTAATGCTAAGACCTCAAACTATGAAACTACTAAAAAACAAACAAACAAACAAACAAACCAACTTGGAGAAACTCTCCAAGACATCAGTCTGGGCAAAGACTTCTTAAGTAATATCCCACAAGCACAGGCAACCAAAGCAAAAATGGACAGATTAGATCACACCAAGCTAAACAGCTTCTGCACAGAAAAGGATACAATCAACAAAGTGAAGAGACAACCCACAGAATGGGAGAAAATATTTGCTAAATACTCATCTGAAAAGGGATTCATAATCAGAATATATAAGAAGCTCAAACAGCTCTAACAAAGAAATTCTGATAATCCAATTTTTTAAATGGGCAAAAAATCTGCATAGGCATTTCTCAAAAGAAGACATACAAATGGCAAACAGGTATATGAAAAGGTGCTCAACATCACTGGTCATCAAGGAAATGTAAATCAAAACTATGATACATCATCTCACTCCAGTTAAGATGATTTTTATCCAAAAGTCCGGCAGTGACAAATGCTGGCAAGAATGTGGAGAAAAGAGAACATTTATATACTGTTGGTGGGAATGGAAATTAGTACAACCACTACGGAGAACAGTTTGGAAATTCCTCAGAAAACTAAAAATAGAGCTACCATATAATCTAGCAATCCCATTCCAAGGTATATACCCAAAAGAAAGGAAATCAGAACATCAAAGAGATAACTTCACTTCCATGTTTATTGCAGCACTATTCACAATAGCCAAGACTGAATCAACCTAAGTGTCCATCAACAGATGAAA
Organism: Macaca nemestrina; assembly: GCF_043159975.1. NCBI lineage: Eukaryota > Metazoa > Chordata > Mammalia > Primates > Cercopithecidae > Macaca > Macaca nemestrina. Next base: position 88,734,683 of record NC_092129.1, read on the forward strand.
GGATAAAGAAAATGTAGTATATATACACAATGGAGTACTATTCACCAAAAAAAAAAAAAAAAAAAAAAAAAAAAAAAAAAAAAAAGAAGAATGAGATCCCGTCGTCTGCAACAACATGGATGGAACTGGAGGTTCCATGAAATAGAATATGAATATAGAAATAGAATATGCTACATGAAATAGCCCACCACAGAAAAACAAACATTGCATGGTCTCACTTATTTGTGAGAGCTAAAACTTAAAACAATTGAACATGGCAATAGAGAGTAGAAGAATGGTTACTAGAGGCTGGGAAGGGTAATGGGTAGAGGGGAGGTGGCAAGGGGTTAGGGATGGTTAATGGGTACAAATAAATTGTTAAGGTGAATACAACCTAGTATTTGCTAGCAAAACGGGGTAACTATTTTAGAAAATAATTTAATTGTACATTTTAACATAACTAAAAGAATACAGTTTAATTATTTGAAACACAAAGGGTAAATATTTGAGGTGATGGATACCCCATTTACTCTAACGTGATTATTATGAATTACATACCTGTACCAAAATATCTCATGTAACTCATAAACATGTACACATACTGTGCAACCACACAAATTAAAAATTTTTTAAAAAGCTTTTCTTAAAAAAAAGATGCCTTGAAAATTAAGGGTAAACACCTATGATATATACACAGAGTGCAAAGCTGAATTCACTCACATTTCATTTTCTCTGGAACCCCAAAATCTGCTAAAGATGGGAGATTTCAAAAATAAGCACAAGACCCTTTATTTCTTAATGTTATTGGAGGAAACTGAGGCTCAATACATAAGCATATTGTCCAAGCATGTCCAAGCATTCATGACTACAGGTAGACCAGCCAGCAATCAGCTCATTAAGAGCCAATCCTATCTTTATACTAAACTAAAATGTGTCTTTCCATATTAAGTTCTCTTTTTTTATTATTATACTTGAAGTTCTAGGGTACCTGTGCACAATGTGCAGGTTTGTTACATAGGTATACATGTGCCATGTTGGTTTGCTGCACCCATCAAATCGTCATTTACATTAGGTATTTCTCCTAATGCTATCCCTCCCCCAGCCCCCTACCCCCCGACAGGCCCCGGTGTGTGATGTTCCCCGCCCTGTGTCCAAGTGTTCTCATTGTTCAATTCCCATTTATGAGTGAGAACATGCAGTGTTTGCCATTTCTCTAGCCTTACAAAATCACAGCCCAAAACTCCTAGACATATCTGCTCTGTTTATTTTATTCCTTTTCCTCCTTTTGTCAAAGGAGAGTTTTCTTAAATCTGTATTTTGTTTTTACCTCTTGTAACGTAGAGTTACTAGAAATGCTGTCATATTTCTCCTTATATTTTAGTTATACAATATAAACTTATATAAATATATGTAAAAATATATATAATCAACAAGTTTACACAGAATGCTGTGTAAAATGATTATACTGGATTACTTATAATAGCAAATTTTTGCATTGAGATAAACAGCTCACTATTGTTATGGAACATTGACTTAGGTAAGATGAGTAAATGAGGAAATAGGCATACTGCTTGATATTGGAAACATAATGTTAGTGAATAAAAAAGCAAAGGAAAAAAATGATTAAAGAGATAGTAAAAATGTATCTAACCATCCCCAGTGATTTATAATATTTTTACCCTGACATATAACATCTCAGGCACTAACAGAACTTGCACGTGAAATTATTGAACCACAGCTGGCAATATTTAAGAAAATGGTCAAAAGCTGGAGGATGTTCTTGGGAACAATGGGGAAGGGAGTAGAACTGTCTACCAAGAGAGTATTCAAGTTTCTTAAACTCGAAAGCCTCTAGGGGCAGACGAGTAGTGTAAATGAGGGAGGTGGGCAACCAGGGAATGTGGTAAACTGAGAACACAGGCTCTGTCTAGAATGAGCAGCACTATTCCGTTTCAGTTAATTGTTAACATGAGGGAATGTGGGATTTAATTACCAGGTCTTATAATTTTTCAAGAGCAGTAAAAAACTCACAATTTTTATGTAAATATTGTCATCATATTGAAAAAATTTAAAAAAAATAGATCAGATGACAAAATTCTGCCTATGCTGAATTCAGATGTCAGCCACCAATTTATAGAGGTCTGCTGTTTCTTCCAGTTGGAAATGAGAAAGATAAGCTATCCTTCAGATTTCTAAAGTTGGTATACAACAAAATGAATCAGAGATATACAAAGTCATCTTAAGGAAAGGAAAGGCTCCCAGGCAACAGCAAGACTTGACTGAATTAATGAATATACCCCAAAAAAGACTTGTTGATCCAAATATGCTTGGTATGTCTGAACACAGAAAATCACCATCTGAGTGTAGAACACAGGAAAGAGTTTTCTGGTTCACAGACTTGAAAAATTCATTCCTAAACCAAGGTGTCCAGCTTGAGGAGATTGTTGCAGCTGCCTTCTGCCATTAAATGCTTGGTTTAATTTCATATATACCAAGCTAATCTTCTAAGTAAAATTTAATGTTCCATAAATCTATATACAGGACACCAGTCTCCATGAGAAGGAAGCATCATTATAAATTGACAAGGTGATAGTACGGTTTGTACATCTCTCTCTAGGAAGACTTGCTAAAGGAAGTGTACCCCTGAGAAACAGACCCACTCACAAGGTGCTCAAAGCTAAACAACCAAATCTAGATTTTGGTAAATTCACTAAGGCATACCCTCTGAGTTGTCTTGGTGGACACTAGTAAGACTTCTTCCTATATCTACCCAAATTTACCACGCACCAATTTTTAAATTTCATTATTACAAAAAAAACTAAAACTTGTTGTTGAAGTGTTCCAATGGGAAAAAAAGAGGCCAAGAGATTCTACAAACAAAAGAATGGTGAGTTTAACATCAACCTCAAGCAAAATTCCAGAAAGAAATGATAGTTTTTAAATATTTTAGAGAAATAACAACATGTATTCAGTAAGTATAATTTTAAAAATAACAATAAAGTCATTAAACTGACTGAAACATTTGAGAAATATAGTAGACAAAATGTACCTAAGTTTGAGAAATACTGACAACCAAAGAATCCTCATTAGATATTTTTAATCATTCTCCTTCATTCCTTACTTGGATAAACATAAAGAATTTTTATGACATTTTCAGATCACAAGAATACATAAAGAAATATAATGGATGATTTAAGTGAGAGCAAGAATGGAATAAGTCAAAGTTATATGTATTTCCCTTAAATTTAAAATTATTCTTTCCAGTTCTTAAAACCAAATGCCTAAAATAGCATAAATTATCAAAATATATGTATAATTGAGAAATTTAAAACCTGGGAATATTTGATGGCAGTAAGATCAAATTGAGTAAATACCATAATTAATGGAATCTTAGCTCAATAAAACTGAAATTTTTTTCATATAGGAAAAGGATGATAATTAGTCACTATTCTCTGTGAAGTCAAACCATGTCCAGATCTATATTTAGGCCCAAATACCATTTCTTACAAGGCAGAAAGGCCTGTGGAACTCATTTGGAAGAAAGGAAACAAGATAATGAAGGGCAACCAAACCAAGTTGTGTGAAGAACAACAGAAGGAACTGAGGATATTGGTCTGTCAGATGGAGAAAATCAAACATAAGTAAGACTCATCTAATATCTAAAGATATCATAAGGACACAGTGTGGATTTGTATAGTTTGGTCACAGGGAATAGAACCTGGAATATGGTAGGCCAATTTTTTTTTTTTTTTAACTTTTCTAAGGAACTTGGTGCCTGAGGGATTTCCTCATACATATGAATATAATTTAATTTTGAAAATACCTGTTCAGGCCAGGCACGGTGGCTCACGCCTGTAATCCCATCCCGGCACTTTGGGAGGCCGAGGCGGGCGGATGAGGAGATCGAGGTCAGGAAATTGAGAGCATCCTGGCCAACCCCGTCTCTACTAAAAATACAAAATCAAAATTAGCCAGGCGTGGTGGTGGGCACCTGTAGTCCCAGCTACTTGGGAGGCTGAGGCGGGAGAATGGAGTGAACCCGGGAGGCAGAGCTTGCAGTGAGCCGAGATGGTACCACTGCACTCCAGCCTGGGTAACAGAGCGAGACTGTCTCAAGAAAAAAAAAAAGAAAAAGAAAAAGAAAAGAAAAGAAAATACTTGTTCATCTGTTTTCACAATTTTGGCTTTATAAACACACTGAAATGAGTTAAATATAAATGTTTTCCATATACCAGTGTGTTTTTCTGTGCCACCAGCCATCACATTTGGGTGATATTCTGGCAGGTGTTTTCCCCAGTAAGTAGGTGCCACACATTCTGCTAACTGCTAGAACCACCATGGTGTGCTGCTGCAGCACGTGCTCTGTGAAAGCCGTAGTTGTACAATAACGAGGGAACTTACAATAAATTGTGTCCTGAAAACATAGAGCTTATTTTAGTGTTTATTTGGAGTTCTTGGTGCTTTGACTGGGTAAAGAATGAGATCCGTTTTTAGTTATAGTTACCAATTTAATCTTGAACCCTAAATTCCCTCTCGCTACTGTTTCAAGCTTATGTATTTGTTCACTAAAGAGAATAAAGACATTGTGAGGCATTCTTTTAAAGGACAGTTACCATTTGTATCTCCTTATCTGTGTGACTCAGGATATTCCCCATGCTTTAAAACCAAGTCATGATGTAGAACTAAATTATACATTGAGGCAGCCAGAGGAGTGTAACCAACACATATACTCTTCAATTTCACATGTGTGATCATCAGGTAGTATTGGACTCATTGACTGATTTTATAATAAGAAAATCATTGTGAATCTGAACATTTATGATATTTTAGGCTGGTAAAATGTCATTTTATCTGTTTAAATGCTGTAGATTCTGAATAAAATTTTATATCTAAAATGAATTTTCTGGTGTTTAAAAATGTATAGAAACCACTTGCATAATCATTAAGTTACCTTAAAACATGTAGGCCTATAATTTTATGTGATGTAATATTGATTGTAAGATAACTCTAGCTTGTCTTTACCAAGCCTTATAAATGATTTTCTAAAAAGGGATAGCCCTAACTTAATTCAAATAGTAACACAGTGTTTCAATACTCTAAGAAGAGAGATAATATTTTTAAATGCATCTCTATGCTTATAAATCCCCATTTCTCTTTGTTTATACTTAAATTCACAACATGTAAGTCATTGAATTTTACCCTGCCCATTATGTAAATTATAAATGAAGTATAATTTAAACCTAAATTTATTTTGTTCTAATCAATTACACTATGTGTTTTAGTTTAGTTTAATGGACATAATGTGAGGGCAAGACTGTGACTACCTAACTGCAGTAAAATTAAATTGTCTCAACCTTCTGTTAAAAGGTAGTACACAGTATTTTTAGAAAGACAATAAAAGAATATAGTATCTGAAAATGAATAAAGCTACGAAGGAAGGTTTACTTCACCTTGTGGAAACTGATGGATAGGAAAGTCGACTTATTTGACCAAGCTGACTTTGGCTGTCAAGCAATTTCCTGTCCTATACAGCAATCTGGCCCAGGCCTCAGAGTCATCAGAATAAAATCTGAGAGCCATTTCACAGGAGAATCAAATAAGATTTGGAATGAAAATTTCACTGCAAAGCAAGAAAAATTCACAATAATTTTCTATAATGTAAGACTTTTTTTTAGCACTTTTATTGTTGAAGCAATTCTAAATAACAGCGTTTCTTATAATAGCATTTTTATAATAATGGTGTTTTGTAACAGAAGTGCTATTATTACAGAAATGGCATTATAATAGTGGCATTATTACTGCTGAATCTCTCCTATAACGGAAGTGCTAAACAAGCCTATCTATATTAAGGAAATTTCAAATTTCTTCCTTCTCAGAACTAAAAGTGCATTGGCCAGTCACTTTCATATGATCACATTATGAGTAATCTTATATACCTTGGCCCAACATTGAAATATATGTCCATTTCACACAAAGACTCCTAGGAAATCTGACAGTGAACTAGGAGTCAAAAGACTTGAGTTGTATTATCAAATCTAGCATTAACTACTGATTGACCTTAAGCATGCTGACTCTGACTTTCCTCTGAGCCTTTTCCTCTCATCCAAAAAAAAAAAAAAAAAAAATTCCTTTATAACTCTCAGTGTAAACCTTTCCTTTACTAACTGCTCATTTGGTTCCAAATCCTAATAGAATCAATTACCTTTCTTATTTCTTTGTTTTAAACTCATTGATGTGCTATTTTTAATCAGTTGTATTCATTTTATTAGAATAAATCTAAATTCTTAAGTTAGAAGATAAATAAAAGTAAAAATTCATTTTGAAAAAAAATCTTCCCTTAAATGGTCAGCATAGAGCTCTGAATACAGTGCATAATTTAAAATTTTTAATTAAAATGCATCGGATGACAACATTCCAAAAATCCAAGCAAAATCAGAAAATAACAGGCTTTCATTCTGAAGCTAGTAGAATACTATTCAGGAAACTGAAACATTTTCAAGTTGAAGTAAAGCAATAAAATATTGAAATAATGTTGGAAATGATAAAAAGATATAATGTCTAATAATAGTTACAGTTCAAAAAATTGCCTCAAAAGAAATCTTATATCTACATCAAGTATATTACTATAAATTTAACTTCTCATTCAATAAAGCATATATTGCTTTGCCATATATTTAGAGTATTCATCAAAAGAATTTTATATATGAAAGATGAATAACTAAATTTAAGTTTATAAAATTCTACTTTTCATTAAAGATATCTTGTAATCCTTTGATGATGAGCTGCCAGGAAAGAAAAGAAGACAGGAAAGATTTTTAGTTCTAAAGCTACTGACCTTTTTAGCATTAAAATAAAATCCTATACATTTCCGGGTTCATACAATTAGATTACACCATCTAGTTAGGACATAGTCTGAGAAACAGTAAAGTTGGGAAATTCAATGTATTCATATCCTCTATAGGCATTTCTGCATTTTTTGACTGTCATGAATGTGCTGAATGTATATTCTGGTAAAATGAACATATTATTGACTGCAAACAGAGAAGGTTTTTTTTTTAGAATAAATACATATTCACACATGTGCATGTGCATATACACAAACACACATATATATACATATCAGACACACATACATTGCATTGCTGGCAAATAAGAGTTATCTTTGGGGCAATGACCATACCATAGTTATTAACCATGATAAATGAAAGTCATCAAGAACTATAATTTTTAAAACATAGGCAAAAAAAAAAAAAGTAGCTATAGCATTTTTAACCCAAGAAGAAGAGCAAGAAAAAAAACAAAAAGAAAGAGTAGGAAGGAGAGGAGGAGGACATAAGATTATTTCTGATAAATTACTAAGAGATGGACTCAAGGCAGGGGCTTACTAGGTGCCACTAACTGAACAAGTATACACATTCCCACACATATCTATTCAATCTTGATGAGAATGGTACTTACTTTTCAAAGTACTGGGGTCCAGTCTTCAGTGAGACATTTAATTTTCCTCTGTTCTGAGTGGGATTGAGGTGGAAGATTGACTAAACATCTGCTTGTGTGCTAGCCCCTGTTTTAGGAGTTTGACATGTGCTATTTTATTTAATCCTTACGGCTCTCAGAGTAATAATAAATATTATTATTATCCAGTAAGAAAAATTATGTTCAGAGAAGCCACCTGTCCGCAGTCACCCAGAAGCCATGCAACAGCTTCCTAATACTAATGAGTCAACCTACATAGGTATATTGATCAAGAGGTGGGAGAGACTAGCAAAGAATGCGTGAATCTGGGAAGATCTATCCTGACTATGGAAGAGCTCCTCTAAATGCCAGGTGGAGCTGACCCACATAGCATCAAAAAGAAAAAAGATTTTAAATGTCGCCAAACACAATTCCTTTATTTAGTAGATGAGAACATCAAGTATACGAAAGATAACCTACACAAAGTCTGAGCTCAGATTTGAATTTTGGGCTCCTGACAATTTGAATCTCTGTCCCCTATGGTACAGTAGCTCTTCATGGAGAACACGTGTTATCATTTGAATTGGTCCTATCTGTTGATCAGACCACACTAGACAGAAAGCTGGTCTTGAAGTCTTTTACCAGCAAATAACAATATTAAACTGAGAAAACTCTGCTGCCAGAGGCACTCAGTAGTATCATCTTACAACACTGAGAAAGTCACCTGACCACAACAGCCTCAGGTGCTTGTGTCTCAGGTAAACCAATACAGCTCCTCCTTCGAAAGCATATTGCACCACTATCTAGTACAGGAATTCCAATCTGTTTTGAGCCATGACCCCCTTCTCAGATAGTGTTTTTAAATGCATGAAAGGATATATCTATAAGATTACATTGAAAGCCAAATATATTAACATTTCGATTTCAAAATACTATTAAAAGATACTATTTTATTGTTGCTTACTTCATCTTTTTTTTTTTTAACTTTTATCTAAACTTCAGGGGTACGTGTGCAGGTTTGTTACATAGGTAAACTTGTGTGATGGGGGTTTGTTGTACAGATTATTTCATCACCCAGGTATTAAGCCTAGTATCCACTGGCTATTTTTCCTGATCCTCTCCCTTTTCCCACCCTCCACCCTCTGACAGGCCCCAGTATGTGTTATTCCTCTCTTTGCGTCCAAATGTTCTCATCATTTAGCTCCCACTTATAAGTGAGACCATGTGGTATTTGGTTTTCTGTTCTGTGTTGGTTTGCTAAGGATAATGACCTCCATCTCCATCCATGACCCTGCAAAGGACATGATCTCATTCTTTCCTATGGCTACATAGTATTCAATGGTGTATATGTACCACAATTTCTTTATCCAGTCTATCACTGATGGGCATTTAGTTTGATTCATGTCTTTACTATTGTGAATTGTGTTGCAATGAACATATACGTCCACGTGTCTTTATAATAGAATGATTTAATGCTATTTCTGTCTTTAGGTCTTTGAGGAATTGCCACACTGTCTTCCACAATGGTAGAACTAATAACACTCCATCAACAATGTGTAAGTGTTCTTTTTCTCCACAACCTTGCCCAGCGTCTGTTACTTTCTAACTTTTTAGTAAAAGGCATTCTGATTGTTGTGAGATGGTATCTCACTGTGGTTTTGATTTGCATTTTTCAAATGATCTATGATGCTAAGCTTTTTTGCATATGATTGCTAGCCACATGTGTCCTCTTTTGGAACATGTCTGTTCATGTTCTTTGCCCATCTTTTTATGGGGTTGTTTTTCTTGTAAATTAAGTTCCTTATAGATGCTGAACATTAGACCTTTGTCAGATGCATAGTTTGCAAATATTTTCTCTGATTCTATAGGTTTTCTCTTTACTCTTGATAATTTCTTCTGCTGTGCAGAAGCTCTTTAGTTTAATTGGATCCTATTTGTCAATTTTTGCTTTTGTTGAGATTGCTTTTGGCATCTTCATCATGAAATCTTTGTCCATGCCTATATCCTGAATGGTATTGCCTAGGTTGTCTTCCAGGGCTTTTATAATTTGGGGCTTTCATTTAAGTTTTTAATCCATCTTGAGTTAATTTCACTGTATCCCTGTAGTATAGTTTGAATATTGATTCTTCCTATCCATAAGCATGGAATGGTTTTTCATTTGTGTTATCTCTGACTTCCTTGAGCAATCTGTAGTTCTCCTGTAGTTTGTAGTTCTTGTAGAGATCTTTCACTTCCTTGGTTAGCTGTATTCCTATGTATTTTATTCTTTTTGTAGCTATTGTGAATGGGAGTTTGTTCCTGATTTGGCTCTTGCCTTGACTGTTGTTGACGTATAGGGATAATAGTGATTTAAAAAAATTTAATAGCAGTATCTAACCACAATTCTAATAATGCTAACTTTGAAATAGTGATGAAGGTAAACAATTTTTTTAGTTATCTGTAATACTTGTAGTACAATATGAAAATATTAATGACTCACGTTAAATACTAAAGTCACAAGTACTGCTAACACCACTGTGGTTTGTTACCTACCTTTATAATTGAAAGAAATGCTAAATTTCATCACAAGCTAGTATAAAGATATGATTTTTACTCTCACCCTGAGTTCTACCTACACACTCCTTGTGAACCCCACATTAAAAGATTCTGATCCTAGGAAAATTTGGTGTTGACAAGGTGATTAGAAAAGAAAACATTCTGGAAGTTTTGTGTCAGTTTCTAGAAGATTGGCTCACGAAAGAACAGAATTCCTATATCTTTAAAAATCTCAATAGATCATGGCCTAGTGTCCTTATTCCAACATTACTTCAAATATTCAACATTTAAAAAGGGATCTCATGAGGTCAATGTTTGAAACAATGGAAACTTCTCTCAGAGGCAGGATCTTTGTGTGCTACAGTTCTAGATATCCAGAGAAAAGGGTGAACGATGGGAAAGGAGGAATGTGAGATAGTGGGAATGATTTGATTTTTTAAAAATCATCAGGCAACACATAGAGAAGGCAAGAAGGGTACTAGAGCAATAAAGCCAATTAGTGCATCAAAGGATGAGAGCCACATTTTGAAATAAAAGGGTGATAATTTTAAGCAACAAGAGAGAGATTAGAATAGGGAAAAGGTAAGGTCATGCAGTTTAGACAAGAGATGTTAGAAAACTAAAGAGCAAGCAAAAAACACTTCTATAGAAACAGCTGCCTAAATTAATCATTCCTTCATATTTGGATCCTGGTTATAAATATTTTTGACTCACCGGTTTATTTTTGTATATTGTTACCTTTTGCTTTTGTTGTTTACAATCTTATTCCTAAATTGATTGGCTCTGTCATTTTTCAATTGTTCTTTCTTTTTATCTTTCATAATAAACAAACAACAGCCCAGTTTTTGTTCTAATCGGCTAATTCCTTTATTTTCTGCACAGGTTAATAAAGGCTCCAAAGTCGGATACTTTTGGCACATAATTTTCTCCAGCTCCCCAGTTTCTAGTTGTTCATTAGCCTTCAACATGTTGTATGCACAGTATGAGTTCACTATGCAAAAGGCCATAGTACACATGGAATTTACTTAGACTATGTAGAGCTACACATATTTGAACACCGGTTCAAAGGCACAATATTGAAAGGCAGCTGTGGCCCACCAGCCAATAGCACCCCAAAACCCCACATGGTTGAGCCCTGTAAAGGAAGGGAAGTTCTCTGTCTGCCAGGATCTGACAGACAAACAGGATTGTCAGCTAATCAACAGTCTAAACTCTGGCTTCCTCACTTGCAGAATGGGAATACAATTTAAATAATTATTCAGAATAAAGAGGTTAAAATTTATTACCATGACTATTTGGGTACATTGGATGTTTCTTCTGTTTGGGCTTCATTCACCTTCTTGTATGTGTGGGTTTAGCACATTTTAAAATTTGAAAAATTTTTGACCATTGTTTCTTCAAATATTTTGGGGACCCTTCATTCCCCTCTTTGTGGGATTCCAATTGCATGTATATTGGACTACAAGTTATAATCTCATTTGTTACTAATACTCTGTTCTCTTTTTTCCCAGTCTTTTTTCACTCTGTGTTTCACTTTTGATAGTCTCTATTGTTATGTTTTCAAGTTAACTGATGTTTCTTCTACAGTGTCTAATCTGCTATTAATTCCAGCCAGTGTTTTTCATTTCAGATATTATATTTTTCATCTAGAAATGTGGGTATTTTCTATAACATCGTTTTCTCTCCTTTTCATGATCATGTTTTCTCCTATCTTCTTGAACATGTAGATTTTATTTATAATTGCTGTTTTGACATCCTTGTCTACTAATTTTATCATCTCTATCATTTCTGGGTCTGTTTCTGCTGATGAAGTTACTCCTAGTTCTGGGTCAGTTTTCCCTTTTTTGTGTGTGTCTGATAGTTTTTTCATTGGAGGTAAGAAATTTTGAATTTTAAATTTCTGGGTGCTAAATTTTGTTGTATTCTTTTGAATATGATTAAGCTTATTTAAATATGGTTAAGCTTATGGTTAACATACTTAAATTACTTATAATTAGTTTCACTCTTTGAGTCTTTCTTTTTAACTCTGTTAGCCTGGGTTCTGGGAATTTTTTAGGTTAGGGCCAGTTTGGATTCACTCTTAAGGCATTACCATTCTGAGGACTGTCCTCAATGCCTATAAATTAGGCATTCTTTTCACTCTGGCTGGAAGGAACACAAACCATTCTCAGCCCTATATGAGCTTCTAGAATTGTTCTACCTGCTCTTTCTTAGTGGTTCTTTCTCTGACTGCAAGATGACCTCATGCATAGTCAAATACTAAAAGGGACCCTTCAGTACATCGCCAGCATTCTCTTTCTGTGGATCGCTTTGGCATATTTTGCCTCACAATTTCTTGCTGTCTTGGCCTCCCCAAAGCTCAAATTCCTTCTTCTCAATCCAGCAAGACCAACAGGCTCTGTTTGGATTGCCCTTCCTTGGGCTGCATCCTGGAAATTCTCTCCAATTAAGAAGTGGGGGCAATCATAGTGTTCTCCGGGACGGCTCTCTTCTCTCAGGAATCATTATCCTGTGTGGTCTGTCATCTAAAATCTGAAACTGTTTCATTTATTTTATCCAGTTCTTAAGGTGAAAATATAAATAAATCTGGTTCCTGCCACTGAATTCTTGGAAACTGCAATCTTTACTTTCATGTGTCTGAATGTTGAATAAAATAGCTCTTCTCTGAATTTCTACCCATAAAAGAAACAAAAAATCAACATATATCCTAAATACCAGCAATATTTTAAAACAAAGTAACATCAACAAAAATGCAATGGAATAAAATATAATACTGATGTTACAGAATAGAATTACTATTCTCAGGCTTTTATTAGAAGGTGTTTTGGGGGCTGGCCACAGTGGCTCACGTCTGTAATCCCAACACTTTGGGAGGCCGAGGCAGGCAGATCACAAGGTCAAGAGTTCGAGACCAGCCTGGCCAACATGGTGAAACCCCGTCTCTACTAAAAACACAAAAATTAGCAGCGGGTGGTGGCACACACCTGTAGTCTCAGCTACTCGGGAGGCTGAGGTAGGAGAATCGCTTGAACTGGGGAGGCAGAGGTTGCAGTGAGCCAAGATCATGCCACTACACTCCAGCCTGGGCAACAGAGCAAGACTCTGTCTCAAAAAAAAAAAAAAAAAGGTGTGTTTTGGGGAACCAGCATCTAATCTCATTTGCATCTATGTTTGACATGTTTTAAAATGATATTTTGCTCTATGATTAAGCATATCAACTGGAAGATAGCTCTGAAATTAAGGCATCCATTTTTCTTGCAAGGGTTGAGATAATCCATCTAGGGACAATACTGCTAAATGTTTTCTTAGTTCTGGTGCTTACAAGAGCCAATGAGAATGACTGGTCCATCTCCTTGCATGAATATAACCAATATCAGGCAAACACAAACACTTAACTTTGTATGTTGGTCAAGCCCTATACTGGAGAACAGCAAAATGGAGTTTTGAGAGTAGACTTTGTACCATAACCTGTTATAGCCACATCTCAACATACAAACATACAGAAAACTTCAGTAGAATATAGAAGTTACAATTCTGAATTAGGCCTAATGGTTTTAAAGCCCAGTACTATCTCTTAACACTTGTGTCATCTTGGGCAAGTTATCTCTCTGAGTCTTATTTTACTATCTGTAAAATAGCGACAAGAACATTATTTTGTAGAGAATTTTAAAAGATACGTGGAATCTGAACTTTATATATAAATTAGTCATAGATTATTATCAGTTTTAACTCCTTCTAATGAAGACTCACCAAAGTAATCTTTTCTCTTTCACTCTTGATTTTATGAGATGACGTCAGAAATGTAAATCATGATTACAACATGCAACAACCTTTTTTCTTACTGAAGAAGAAGTTATATTAATTCTAACAAGTATTGTTTCGAATAGAAAACAAATAGCACATAATAAATCATCATCTCCAAAATTCAAGTTGTACTTTTATTATAATACATATCTAATGATAATAAAGGATTCTCCTATTTCTCAATTTCTGTAACATTTATAGGTAGAAACACTACCTAATAGGTGAATTTTACAAAGAAGAAATATTTTAAAGAAAGTTTTCTATATTTTTGTCCCTTTATTTATGTAATCTTCTGTCATGATACTCGGTCTACAAAATTATTTCATTATTCTACCAAAAAAAAAAAAATGCTTACAACCTGGTATCTATCTTCATTGTCTGTAAAATCTTCCCATTATATATGAGTTTAAAAGCACAAACCTTCCTGTCATTTATTTTTAACTAATAAACACATTAAATACTAGTTTCTCTTGAATGTAGAAAAAAAAGCAAAAATATAGTCTGGGAACATTGGAGGGGATGATAAAAATATTTAGGGGAAATAAGATTTTATTTAGGTCCTTCATATTTTATCCAAATGTAGATAATTATATGGATTGTAATGATTTAATTTTGTATAATAAGAATTATTATGACACAAGATTTTAAAATAAATAGCATTACTCCTACCATAAAAGATTATTGTCTCTAGATTTCAATACTTAACTCAGAATCAATCCAACAGGCTAACAGGTAACAGAAGTACATGTTGTATATATTTACAGCTATAACTTGCATTACAAGGGAATTAAAAAGAAATGAGGCTGTAAATGAAAGGCTTTTATGGATGGATCTCTTCTAAGTGATATATGCGATACTAGTGATTAGCATTAACTGATCTTCTTGAAGAATGTACTGGTATAATTCATTATAATAGCTTGGAAGTGCAATTAGTGAACTATAGTGTAAATGACACTGCTGTTCATAGACCTACCCATAAGAGTAATTATATTTTGAAAACTACTTAGTGAAAAATTGATTGAATGAGTCCTATGGGCATAGATAATTGAGATAAAAATATGTAAACAAAATGCCTATTAATAGACTTTATAGCACATTTATATATTTACACGGTTTGTTAATGCAATATTTTATAAAAGCAGTATTTTTAAAAATTTTCTTCTTTTAAAATAAATACTTCTAACTTAAGAAAAACTAGATATGTATATTTTATTTAGTAAAGCTAAATTATGTCTCTGAATACAGTATAACTATATTTTTAACAGACTGAAGTAGAATGGCTTATTTTAATGACAAAGTAAACAAGAAATAAAAAATTAAATATCAAGTCACGTTAAGAAATAGGATTATCCTATTTATTTTTTTTTAGTTCAAGAAAAAGGAAAACAATGATAAGCAACACTATATTATAATTATGAGTTCATAATATACAAACCAAAATTACTCTATAATTACATGATAAAAAATAGTAACTCAAAACATTTTCATTGCTTGTCTCAGTATTAGGTTTTCAGATTGGTAAAAATACATGCTATGATAAATTAATTCTTAATTTTAAGGTTTATTGTTCTAATCCCAAAAAGACATATAAATATTATGTCTATATAAATATTATTTGCATGCCCTATATATTCCATATTGACAAAGGTATCATTTTACATATGCGTATGTATATACAACCACACACACACACACACACACACACACACACACACAAGTACTAGACCATCAGTGCAGACTACAAATTTGAGTTCTAGCTCCAGGAGATTAATGCTTTAAGTTGCAGCTTTATAGCTAGGTAGTGGAACTATATATTACAGGTAATTGAGAACTTGAGTTTACTCTTCTGTAAAATAAACATATTGTATTATATGATATCTAATTCTAAAGTCCAATGAGGCAGGACTCTGTGGGTGAAACTTATAAATTAGCTAAACTTATGTTCCTATTCATATTTCATGTATCTTATTAGCTAGATAACCCTGAGCAAATTTGATGAGCATTTTTCTCAGTTGTGAAATGAGGATGTGATTATTTCTAACCATAGAATGATTATGAAGATCACATGAGACAAGTGTGAAATTAATAAATGTCATTCTTTGTCCACAGAAATTATTCAATATTAGTAATTAATATTACCTTTGTCTGTATCTTCCAGTTTAGGCTAAATTCTGTATCTCCTCAGTTTAGGCTGAGGTACCCCCCAAAAAAACAAACAAACAAACAAAAAACACCAAAATCTCGATGACTTAAAGCAATAAATGTTTCTTGATCTCCTTACTTCTCATTTGTGGACTGGCTGCAACTCTGCTGTCTATCCTTTTCACTGGAAAGCCCAAGCTGAAGAAGCTACAGCTAACTGAGACATGTGGTCTCATGGCATAGGGCAAAGAGTAATGTGGAAATATGTATTGACTCTTAAAGCTTCATCTGGGAGTGGTGCACATCATTTTCACTACATTATATTGACCAAACCAAGTCTCTTGACAAAGCTAACATCAGTGGAATAGAAAATATAATCCTCTAGCAGGGAGGAGCCAGTAAGAAAGAACAGCAAACAATTCTTTGAATAATACAATCTACCATTCAAGGAGTCTTTCATTCCTCCTTGAATCTCACTAACTAATCTGTGGCCATCCTCTCTGCAAAAATATATGTAACACATCTATGTTTCTACTCATACATACATACACACCAATATGCCATGGATAATTACATATTTTATGGGTACTGAATGACACCCTTCATGTAAACTTATCTCAGAAAAATTAAATAGGTTCATATGTCAAAAGGCCAAAAATAAGATGGAACTTAATGATTATTAGACTTGCATCAGTGCATGAATGTCCGATATTCATTTGTTTTGCAACTATTTGGTGATGGGAAGGGACCAAGAGTATATTCCGTAAAATCTTGATTAATAAAATCTAGTTGTTACCCTCAATTAAATATTTGTACATGTTGTTTATTTGTATGCTACCATTTGCTTACTATTCACTCTACTATTCTGCATGGCTTCAACTTTCAGGAAAGAGAAAGAAATGAAACCAACAACCAAAGATGTTCTTGCATTGTATTCCTGATTGTCATATCTTTGTGCTCTTTGTAAGCCAGTCAGAGGCCCTTCAAGCTGCCAAAACTTCTATTGAAAACAAAGAACTTAAATCAGGGACAATAGTACAAGTTGTGGTTTAGGACATTTTTGTGTTTACCACTATATTCCCAGTACTTGGGACAGTGTATGGTGTTAGGTCGACATACAACAATGTGAATGAGTAAATGAAGAAGTAACTGAATAGATAAGAAGAAAGATTTTAGCGGCTGTTATGGTTAGCATGTTCTTCCATCTTATTTCCTAAATAAAAAGATTTTAAATTATTTGTTTTGTAATGAAAAAAATCATTTAAAGATTTTTAAGTGCTTATTTCATAGATATATTGCAATCCAAACCCCTTGGCATCTCTTAAACTACAATGTAAAACATTTATGTTGCATTAACTGTGAAAGAAAAAAAGAGAGTTAGAATTTCTATGATAATTTCTCTGTTGATCTGAGGCAGTATCCAGTATGGTAGGGCAAAGAGTAGAAGAGCCATTTAAAAAGAATGTTATGTTTTAACAGATATAGCAAATAGTTCCAAACAAACTTGTTTTTCTTTCTTCTAATTCTTGATTTTGATTTCCATATGGTAAAGTTTCCTTAAAAATATTACTCTCTATTCATGTTGTTGAAAATGACAGGATCTCATTCATTTCTACAGTTGAATAGTATTCCAATGTGTATGGGAGTATATATTACATTTTCTTTATCCATTCATCTGCTGATGGCCACTTAGGTTGCTTCCAAACCTTAGCTATTGTGAACAGCACAGTGTCAATAATAACTTAACTGTACATTTTAAAAGAGCTAAAAGAGTGTAATTGGATTGTGTTCAACACAAAGGATCTCCTATTCTCCATGATATGATTATTTCACATGACATGCCTGTATTAAAACATCTAATGTACCCCATAAATATATACACTTCCTGTGTATCCACAAATATTTCAAAAAATATATTACATTCTTTGTGGTTTTTTATCATTTAAAATGCAATCTTTTGAAAAATCACATAAAGTCTTATAATATTAAACATTAATGGATCAAATCTCTTCATCATAAACAAGAAGTCCTCATGATTAAAAAAATTTTTGTAAAAAATATATTTAATGGAGGAGGGAGAGTAGATTAAGATGGTGGATAGGAGGCAAGGCTAGCTTGCACCTCCCACTCAGACAGACAGAGCAGCATGTAAAGACTCACATGGTGAACTTTTGCTCCAAGAACTACCACAGGACCATACAAGAAAAGCCGAGATAATCTACAGACCCTCTGAAGGAAGTGGATCACCCCGTAGGCTCTCTGAGATGCCAAAATACTGTGAGTCGGCTTGCTTTCTCAACAGGGAGGCTCCTGGTCTGGGGCAAGTTCTCAGCCCTGGTCACTGGCTGCCTGGAAATAGACTCAGTGTTTTTGGGGGCATGTGGGAGTGAGACCAGCCTTTAGGACTGCCAGCTGTGTGGGAGCAGGGTGAGGCCTGTGACTGCTGGCTTTGCCCCACTTCCCTGGTGACCTGTATGACTCAGCAGAGATAGCAATAATCCCCCTGGGAATATAACTCCATTGGCCTTGGAACCCCATTCCCATGCTGTACAGCAGGTGCAGCAAGCCCCACCTAAAGAGAGGCTGATCTCAGACATGCCTATCCCTGCTGGCACCTGGTGGTCTTTCTCTACCAGTCCTGGCAGGCAAAGACAAAAGTCATAATCTCTTGGGAGCTCTACGGTCCTGCCCACCACCTGAGAAACCTGAATACTTAATCAGGTGTCCCTAGGGAAAGTTTGCAACCTCCCTATAGGACCTCCCCATAGGATACACTCTTTAAAGCACCACCTCCTGACTGGAGGCCAACTAACACAAAATCAGCTCTCTAAACAAAAAAGCTATCAAGGACCCTCACAGAGTCCACTTAACTCCCCTGCTACCTCCACTGGAGCAGGTGCTGGTATCCATGGCTGCAAGACCTGAAGATGGATCACATCACAGGACTCCTTACGGACACTCCCCAATACCAGATCAGAGCCAGTATCTCCACTGGGTGGCTAGACCCAAAAGAGTAACACTAATCACTATAGTTCAGCTCTCAGGAAGTCCCATTCCTAGGGGAAAGGGGGGAGAACGCCACATCAAGGGAGCACCCCATGGGAGAAAAGAACCTGAACAGCAGCCCTTGAATCTCTGATCTTCCCTCTGACATAGTCTACCCACACGAGAAGGAACCAGACAAACCATTTTAGTAATACGACAAAATGAGGTTCTTTAACATCCCCAAAAGAGCATACCAGCTCACCAGCAATGGATCCAAACCAAAAAGGAATGTGAGACTTTCCAGAGAAAGAATTCAGAAGGTCAATTATTAAGCTAATCAGGGAGGCACCAGAGAAAGGTGAAGTCCCACTTAAAGAAATAAAAAATGTAATAGAGGATATGAAAGGAAAATTATTCAGTGAAATACATAGCATAAATAAAAAACAATCACAACTTCTGAAAATCAAGGACACACTTCAAGAAATGCAAAATGCACTGGAAAGTCTCAGCAATAGAATTGAACAAGCAGAATAAAGAACTTCAGAGCTCGAAGAAAAGGCTTTGAAATTAACCCAATCCATCAAGGACAAAGAAAAAAAAATCAGTGAACAAATCCTCCAAGAAGTCTGGGACTATGTTAAATGTCCAAACCTAAGAATAATTGGTGTTCCCAAGGAAGAAAAGAAATGTAAAAGTTTGGAAAACATATTTGAAAAAACAAACAGGGAAAACTTCCCCAGCCTTGCTAGAAATCTAGACATCTGAATACAAGAAGCTCAAAGAACACCTGGAAAATTCATCACAAAAAGATCATCATCAAGGCACAAAGTCATCAGGTTATCTACAGTCAAGACAAAGGAAAAAAATATTAAGAGCTGTGAGGCAAAGGCACTGTATAACCTATAAAGGAAAACCTACCAAATTAACAGCAGACTTCTCAGCAGAAACCCTACAAGCTAGAATGGATTGGGGTCCTATTTTAGCCTCCTTAAACAAAACAATTAACAGCCAAAAATTTTGGATCCAGTGAAACTAAGCTTCATAAATGAAAAAAAGATACATTCCTTTCCAGACAAATGTTGAGAGAATGTGTCCTTACCAAGCCCCAAGCCAACGCTATAAAAACTGCTAAAAGAAGCTCTAAATCTTGAAACAAACCCTCAAAATACACCAGAATAGAACCTCCTTAAAGCATAAATCTCACAGAACCTATATAACAATGACACAGTGAAAAAAAAAAAAGAAATTCAGGCAACAAAAAGCACAATGAATAGAATAGTACCTCATATTTCAATACTAAAATTGAATGTAAATGGCATAAATGCTCCGCTTAAAAAATACAGAACTATAGAATGAATAATAATTCACCAACTAAGTTTCTGCTTTCCTCAGGAGAGTCACCTAACACATAAGGAGTCAAATAAACTTAAGGTAAAGGAGTGGAAAAATATATTACATGCAAATGGACACCACAAGCAAGCAGGAGTCGCTATTCTTATATCAGACAAAACAAACTTTAAAGCAACAGCAGTTAAAAAAGACAAAGAGGGACATTATATAATGATAAAAGGACTAGTCCAATAGGAAAGTATTACAGTTCTAAACATATATGCACCTAACAATGGAGCTCCCAAATTTATAAAACAATTACTACTAGACCTAAGAAATGAAACAGCAACATAATAGTAGGGGGCTTTAATACTCTACTGACAGCACTAGACAGGTAATCAAGACAGAAAGTCAACAAAGACACAATGGATTTAAACTATACCCCAAAATAAATGGACTTAACAGATATTTACAGAACACTCTACCCAACAACTGCGGAATATACATTCTATTCATCAGCACATGGAACAGCATATGGAACATTCTCCAAGATAGATCATATGATAGGCCATAAAACAAGCCCCAGTAAATTTAAGAATATCAAAATTATATCAAGTACTCTCTCAGACTACAATGAAATACAATTGGAAATCAACTCCAATAGAAACCAAAAGGATCAACTCCAAAAGGAACCCACAAAACCATGCAAATACATGGAAATTAAATAACCTGCTTCTGAACAATCATTAAGTCAACAATGAAATCAAGATGGAAATTTAAAAATTATTTGAACTGAATGATAATAGTGACACAACCTATCAAAACCTCTGGGATACAGGAAAAGTGGCACTAGGAGGAAAGTTCAAAGCATTAAATGTCTACATCAAAAAGTCTGAAAGAGCACAAATAGACAATCTAAGGTCACACCTCATTGAACTGAAGAAACAAGAATAATCCAAATCAGTCAGAAGAAAAGAAATAATGAAGATCAGAGCAGAACTAAATGAAATTGAAACAAAAAAATACAAAAGATAAATGAAACAAAGAGCTGGTTCTTTGAAATGATAAATAAAATTAATAGACTGTTAGTGCGATTAACCAAGAAAAGAAGAAAGAACATCCAAATAAGCTCAATTAGAAATGAAACAGAAGATATTACAACTGATAGCACAGAAATACAAAAGATCATTCAAGGCTACTATGAATGCCTTTATGCACATAAACCAGAAAACCTAGAGAAGATGGATAAATTCCTAGAAATATACAATCCTTCTAAATTAAATGAGAAAGATATAGAATCTCTGAACAGCCTAAGAACAAGCAGTGAGACTGAAATGGTAATTTAAAAATTGCCAAGAAATAAAAAGTCCAGGACCAGATGGATTCACAGCCGAATTCTATTAGACATTCAAAGAATTGGTACCAATCCTATTGACACTATTCCACAAGATAGAGAAAAAGGGAATCCTCTCTAAATAATTCTATGAAGCCAGTATCACCCTAATACCAAAACCAGGAAAGAACATAACAAAAAAAAAGAGAAAGCTACAGAACATATCCCTGATAAATATAGAGGCAAAAATCCTTAACAAAACACTAGCTAATCGAATCCAACAGCATATCAAAAAGACAATCCACCATGATCAAGTAGGTTACATATCAGGGATACAAGGATGGTTTAACACACACAAATCAATAAATGTGATACACCACATAGCATAAACAGAATTAAAAACAAAAATCACATGATCATCTCAATAAATGCAGAAAAAGCATTTGACAAAATCTAGCATCGCTTTATGATTAAAATCCTTAGTAAAACTGGCATAGAAGTGAGATACCTTACGGTAATAAAAGTCATCTACAACAAACTTTAAGTCCTCAAAGAACTAAAAGTAGATCTGCTGTTTGATCCAGCAATCCCACTACTAGGTATCTACCCAGAGAAAAAGAAGTCATTATACGAAAAAGATACTTGCACACGCATGTTTATAGCAGCACAATTTGCAATTCAAAAATATGGAGCTCATCAATCAATGAGTGGATGAAGAAAGCGTGGTATATATTCACCATGGAATACTGCTCAGCCATAAAAAGGAATGAAATAATGGCATTCGCAGCAAACTGGATGGAACTGGAGACTATTATTCTACCTGAAGTAACTCAGGAATGGAAAGGCAAACATCCTATGTTCTCACTCATATGTGGGAGCTAATCTATGAGGACACAAAGGCATAAGAATTATACATTGAACTTTTGGGACTCAGGGGAAGGGGTGAGGGGTGGCGAGAAATAAAAGACCACACATTGGATACAGTGTACACTGTTTGGGTGATGGGTACACCAAAACCTCATAAATCACCACTAAAGAACTTATTCATGTAACCAAACACCACGTGTTCCCCAAAAACCTATGGAAATAAAAATTTAAATACATAGAGAGAGAGAGAGACAGAGGGAGAGAGAGAGAGAGAGAGAGAGAGAGAGAGAGAGAGAGAGAAATTTAATGGCTAAAGCTTCTACTTCTTATACCATTCCTGTATGGGGATTCTACAAATCCTAAGAATACACAGTAGTTCTCAGATATTATTAATAAAAATTGTTGTCATTTATAAAGCATCTGTTATTAACTTGGTACTATGCTAATCACTTTTTGTTGGCTATTTCAGCCAGTATCTACAACAATGCTAAAAACTAATTGGAATTATTTCCATTTTACAGTCAATGAAACTGTGGCTAAGAGAGAATACATTTACCAAACTGGCAGAGCAAGGATTTACACTCATCATTTTAAGTATAGATACTAGAGTCGAAAGTAGAAAACATCTGTGTAAAATATCATGAATTGCCAGATCTTGATCAGATGAGAATAGCAATGCTTGCCAGGCAATGTAATCTTCAAGAAGGCTGGTAATGGTAAATTGAAATTAACCTAGTAAACTATTCTTCTGATCAAAAAAAAAAAAAAAAAAAGAAAAAGAAAGTATGGCTTTTACAGTTGAACATGCCTCCAGAATGCCTTGGTAAATACCAATCCAAGAAGTCACTGGTGTTTAAATTAAAATCCACTTTCCAAGAACACAGGATTTCTTTCTTAAGATTAAATGAGAAGGGAAAAAAATATTTATTAGTAATATATTGCTATGTAATAAATTACCACAAAGTTAGAGGCTGAAGACAAGAGAAATTATTATATCACAATTTTTGTGGGTCGGAAGTCCAGGCATGAGTTAACCTGGTCCTCTGTTTAGTCTCACAGGATGTTGGCCAACCTGGAGTCTCATCTGGAATCTAGAATGGGAAAGGATCCATTCCCTAATTATGTAGTTTTTGGTAGCATTAAGTTCCTTGCAGTTGTTAGGACTGAGAGCTTCGGTTTTTTGCCAGTTGTCAACAGGAAGCTACCCTCAGAGGTCACCTGCAATCCCTTTCCAAGTGGGGTTTCTCAACATGGGTGCTTACTTCTCCACAGCCAATCAATAATAGCAAGATTTCCTAAGTACCCAGCAGGCACTTTATATAATTTACTGTCTTTCCTTGGGAGCAACTGTCTTCACTGACACACTGTAAGGTCCCATTGCCCTCAGACGTGGCAGATACCACCACTGAGGTACCTTCAAGTGATGGCCCCAGAGTGCTTATGAGAGAATTGTTGTGGGGCAAAAAGAAAAGTTAAAAGAAAATTAATGTATGGGTCATAGGAATGTCTCAAGCTTCAATGTTGTAGTGAAAAATAATGTTTTGTTTGGAACATTAAACATTTGTTCCCTTCCTCATACAGAAGGCAAGTGTGTATCTAAAAAGCTAATATTTATTTAGGACCTACTGTGAGCCAGTCCCTTCTCAGAACTTATGCAAATGTCATCTCATTTAATTACTTATTTCCATAATCCTCAAACATTGTGAAATAAACATTATTACCCAGTAAAGAGACTTGACAATATAATTACAGGGGAATCCTGCAATAGCAAGCAGGTGAAAGCTATAGGAGCAGAAATCTATATAGTTATATGTGCTCCCGGAAACCTGCAGGGAATTCCCAAGAAGTTGTTGATGTTTCAGTTAAAGAAATGATTTCTTAGAAGGAAAGCTTTCCTTTTTGATAATGGCTTAAAGTGAGTTACAGATAATGGATATAAAATAATAATGATAATTAATATGTATTTAACATTTGCTAAACATCAGGCACTGTTAAAAGTGAATTATCTCATTTATTCCATACAATTTGTTAGAATATGAAGTATTATTATGCCCATTTTATAGATAAGAAACCAAAGACTGGAGAGATTAAGTAATTTGCCAAAGTCACATTGGAGTTGAATCAAAATTTGAACTCAGGCAATTTGGTCCTTGACTGTAACCCTAAGAGCCAATTCACTTTATTTTTCAAATAGCATTTATCAGGGTTTTTAAAATACAATTCACAAACACAAGTAATTTACACTAAAGACATATTCATGAAGATCTGAGTTAATGCTTTAAGAGTAAATAAAAACTACATTTCATGTATCCAGGTCATTGCAATAACCTCATTTCCCAATACATGTTTAAAATTTAATTGTGAAGATTATTTGAAAACATGCCCTTCTACATTCTCAAACCCTTCTTTCTTTACATATGAAGTATGACAACTCTGTAGCTTATAATCACATCCTTAATATGAGGTTTTTGAAATGGTAAATTGTTGTGAGACGAAAAGTAGATCTCATATTTCTTGGGGCTAAATTCAGTACTCAGCTACAAATGTGGTCACAAGATCTCCTGACTGGGGTCTTTTATCTTACTTTAATTAAGTTTCAGCTATTATTATTACAGCTGCCTCTAAAGGTGCATAAAGTATCGTGGGAAACCTGTTTTTGAGGGCATCTATATTTGTTTTTCCCTAATCATTCTTGAGATTAATCTTATGTTTATTCCTGCTATCTGCTAGGTGCTCTGTGCTCTAGCATCCTCTTAGATTGGTCTGAAACCATGTTTAAAAATCAAACCTTGGCTACCCAAGATTTGACTAACATTAAACCTGGCTTGAAAAATGTCTCTTTTGCCCTAAATGGAAATTACTCTGGAAAGGTGCTGGCTGCATCCTCAGGCACACTATTGTGGTTGCGAGTCAGCTCCATCTCTCAGTTTGTGGTCCCAGAGTGGCCAAAGACAGGCTGCTGCTCCACCGTGTCTCTGTAGCAGTTGGCGGCCAACAGCTCTCTATGGGAAACTTGGAATGGAAAGGCAGCCAATCATGCATGGTGTAATTTACATCTGATTGATGAAGGTCTAAGAATCACAGAAACAATTAATTTGTATCAGGATTCCTGTGGGCCAAAAAGTAAGAGATTGTGCCACCAGTACCCAATTTTAATTTTTGCCTTCATCCATCACCTACCTGCCTTTCCACATGTACTTTGTTTTCAGAATTAACTTTTCAACCGCAGATGTTAAAGGATGCAGCAGAAAGAGTTTCTAGAAAACACTCATTGATAAAACTCACTTGTAACTGTGCTACATTATCCCTTTTTCAATTTGATAATGGTAAGGCATTTTTCTTGCAACTGCAAAGGAGGATTTTAAAACTCTTTTTAAAATAAACCACTTTGTTTTTATTCATGTAAGAAATATTACAATGGCCAGGAGAAAGGAAAAAGAATAGTGACTACTTCCTAGGAGGAGAACAACAGCAGGAGCAATTTAAAATAAAAATAACTAAAGATGCCTTAACTTCATAGTTAAAAAATGAAATGAAAATTGCAAAAGCAATTTGTGGCAGGAAGCCTTTAAAATGCTCTAAGGATTGTTCTTATTTTGCATAAGCCATGGCCAATCTTTAAAATAGTTAGTCCATTAAGCCTACGTATGTCTGATTCAACACTCTTGTAGGCAAAAGCCTCTCAATTATGAAATTGTAGAAGGATGGGTCTAACAGAGTCTCATCTAATTATGGGAGCAAATTACAAGTTCATAAACTTCATAAAGCATTCTAATATCTTTTCTTATTAAGAAATCTCACTACTCAAACCAGGAATATATCTAATACATTCATATTTTTTCTATTATTCTTGGCATGTAATTGCCCTTTACTTGTAAGAATGTACAAACAATAGAAAATAGCATCTATCATTTTTTATTGATCAAATTAGTATTAACCTTCTTCATGCACTTCTAAAAGGTGATTTAACATTAATGCAATTGTTTATATTTGCTTTGCAACTATCCAGCATTGCTTACTAATCTTATGGATGTGGGAAATGAAATGGAGGAAAGTAAAATGGCTCATGTCAACGTATGCAGGGAGCCGAAGCAGAAATTAGAACCCACACAGCCTTAGAGGTATTTCTTTGTTTTCTTTCCTAAGTCACAAAAAAGGGATTAATAACAGTATCAAATATGCAATATTTGCTTTTCTATATCTCTGGTGGTTTGTACACTAAACTGTCTTTAACAATATCAACTACTGTGGATGATTAATTTGGTGATATGTAATAATATTCCTGTTTCTGCCTAACAAAAATTTTACACTGTGAAATGAGTGCAGTGTATTATGCCAACCCTACGAGATAGCCCTGAACTCCCTTCACTTAGGGAAAGATGGACTGCCTACATTTAAAAAAAGGCACAGATCTTGATCAGTCAACTATGAATACCCACTCAACCCCTCAGAAAAGGGGTGCTTTTACTGAGCACAGACTTGCTACCTCATATTATTATAAGTCATGTTAAATTTAATCAGTTCCATGGTATGATTGCTGTTTCAACATCACCTGTAATCCTCTCTGTGGATATGCTTATGGCATTTCAATCATTTGTGTTGTCCTATTATGTGCCATTTTCACGGCATGAACAGGAAAACTGTAATTTTTAAATACTAGAAACATTTTTTCCATTTGTTTTAATTCATTATCTTAGTGTGAAAAGCTGAAGTTTAAGAACATTTTGTGTTAATATCTATCATCATTTATAGTATAAGTAATACAATGTGGGTTTCCAGCTTCTCTTTCTTCTAAGATCTAACAAGGCAGGTAGGTTTTATATTTGAGACTAAGGAGAGGAAAGAAAGCACCATGAACGCAGAGAGTCTTTGTTGTTTCTTTGGCTCAGGGAGGCAGTTACCAACATCCTATGAGTCTCTGATTCAGCCCAAGGTTAGAGGTGACCAAAGCCAAAACTCATCATTCCCATATCTGCACTTCCATCTAGTTTTGTGGTCAAGTGACACAGGTTCCCACCCATGAAATTTTTGAACATCCTGCTCTGAACCCCTTGCTGCCCCTGCCACCTCACAGCCCAGGCATAGCCCTTTAACAACCTCCACCTTTCCGTGGCAGCAATTTACAGCCCTTACACTTGGTAGCTGGGCCAATCTTTTGAGATGAAAGCAGACGTGGTAGGATGAGGAGGAGATCCCCACCCCTCAGGCCTTGACTATAGTGTAAGGGTGGTGCTCTGTACTAACATTATCTACCCTCCAACACAGAGTCTGCTAACTCAAAGATTTGCAAGAGAAAATCAGAAATAAAAGCTACAGCACCGGCTGTGCACTGATCTGTACGGACTAAAACCACATGCAATTCCTGAAGGGGGAAAAAGCTGCAAATAATGCAAAATGTATTTTCTATTTTCTATAATATAAAGGCAATTGATCCTATTAACCAAGGCTACATGCAAAGTCCATTTTAACTAACCTGCCTCAACTTGAAACAACATGAGGGATGATAGAAAGTGAGTTAAGCATCACACAGTCTCCCAAGCCCAGCTTTGACCTGACAGCAAGTGCCAAGACAGCTAGGTTAATATGAGGCCGTTAGTGCCACTTTTACACAATGGAAGTGATATATAAAATTGATATTTTCTATTTCATACATAAAACAAATATATTTTATACAGTTCTCAATAATACTTCAACAATAATGCTGAATACTAATAAACAATGATTTCTCATATAGCGCTTAAATCCATACATGACACTTCTGTGTTTTGAATCTGTAAAGTGTGCAGCAGGAAGCCTTATTGAGATAATTGGCAGATTATCTTTATTGAGTTTTTACTTATTACAATCAATTAACAGAGGGAACCAATCTAAATAGCAAACAGTTCCTTGGCACCAACTGCAGCTATGAAATTCCTGAACTCCTTGATTCTATGACCCCAAATGAAGCACAGGAAAGTTCCCGAATATGGCAGAGCTTTGGTTGCAGGGTTACGCTAGAGGCCATCACCTCATAAGGTTGATTTTCAGTTGCTGAGATCCATTTATTCATATTTCACTAATTCAACAAATATGTATTGAATATCTGCTATGTACCTGATACTGTAATAAGCATAGGGAATCAGAATTTTAAAAATCACTGCCTTTAAGGAAATATTAATCTAATAAACTAGTTATTCTTAATTTTTGTCTGCTCCAATAAGCCTAAGAGCTAGGACACAGTCCATTCAGTGAGAGTGGCTTCCTGTGGAAGTAACTATCAAGCTAAGGAGATAGGTATGTGGAAGAGGCAGGATAGGCTGTCTCAATTTTTTAAATTTGAAAAATAGATTTTCCTTCTTTTGGTGGAGAATCACTATAATAAACATAACTAAATAGACATAAAGCTCCTTTCCCACTCAAAGAGGCTTCCATATGATTATATTATTAAACTCTCATTACCTCATTACTAGACCCAGCATCATCTATTAAAAGATAAAGAGAATAAATAACTCACTGATTTTCTTGCTTCGTTAAGCCAAAGTAGGAAGCATGAAAAATACCAACATAAGTAGCTACCACTTATTGAATGTTTCCCATTGACAGCTAACTAATTTACATATATTTTGTCATTGACTCATTATAAGAACTCGATACAGTAAGTACTATTATTACTGGCTGACCCTATATTCTGCTTTGCCTGAACAGTACCAGTGTGCACCTGTAATTTTAATTATTAATAGTTTTTCCTTTCACTCTCAAATGTGTGCCAACTGGGCATTATTCTTTTGTCTATATAACACATTCATATAATTCAACTTAGTTGATGATTTTATAATCTCATGGCATTTATAGAAAGTCTTTCTAAAATTCTATTCAAATAACCCTGGTGTCTCATTTGGATTTCTGAAGATGAGCCTTCAGGAAAGAAACTGAATCCTACAGCCTCTAATAAATTCCATTTCCACACAGTGTGTTCACTAGGAGGCATGAGGACAAAGGGCATAGAATGAACAATGTTGCTATTGTTTGAGAGTCTGTGTCTCCCTAAAATTCATATGTTGAAATCCTAACCTCCAAGGTAATGGTATTTGGATGTGAGGCCTTTGGGAGGTGATTATATTATAAGAGCAGAGTCCACATTAATGAGATTAGTATCTGTATTAAAAAGTCCAAGAAAGACCCCTCAGTTCTTCCACCATATGAGGACACAGCTAGAGGTTGCCATTTGTGGACCTGGAAGTTGGCTTTCACCAAACACCAAATCTGCCAATGCTTTAATCTTGGACTTTCCAGCTTCTAGAACTGTGAGAAAGAAATTTCTATTTTGTGTATAAGCTACACAGTTTATGATATTTTGTTATAGAAGTACAATAGTCTAAGAGAATTATATACTAGTGTCATAGATCTAGAAGGTGTATGCCTCCCTGCAGCTGTATAGAAATACTAACTATTGGTCAGAAAATCTTATGAGATGTGTTTCCACAGGACATACAAACCAACGGCAACTATTCTATACCAAACTTGGAACTCATTACAATGAATGAGATTAAATGAAAGAGAATGATTATACCTCTCTAAAGTTTACCATAATGGGATTTGAATGTGAATTCCCAATCATAGATCCCCTTTCCTATTAAGAATTAAAATGTACCAACAGCTTTGGAAAAAATATAATGGCCCATGTGTTTTAGGATTTGACAAAAGTAACAAAGTTGCATATATTATTGAGTCCAATATGATGATAGTAAAAAGGCAAATGGGAGTGCCAAAGAGAGGGCAAAAATGAAGCAGCTATATAAATGGGATGATTTAGCACTCAGTGAAGGAAACGGAATTCTTCCTGCTATCACATTTTACAACGTTTACGTGTACACTGATGATTTTTTTCATAATACTTTTCAAACATACTTATCAGATTGTTTGGACTATACAGATCAATGCATCTCAGCCTTGCTCATGTGCCCATTGTACACACGTGCACTTGTAATGACCAACAAAGTTCCACTGATGGCAGCAGTTTCAAAACAAGTTTCCTAGATAATCACTAAACCCCCTTAACCATACTACCAACCCAATAGTGACCTTTTCATCAGGTATACTTGTTAGAATTTCTTTGTCACCAATTCATCATTATAGCCAACACATATTGATTTATAGTCTGGTAAGGAGAAAACGCCACTTACAGGAACTTTGTTTAGGAAATAGTCTGAATCATCCAGAATTATCTGTAAAAGCATCTTTAAATGTTTTTTTCACCTCTGAAATTTGGTTTAGTCTCTGGGGTAATGGTTTGGCATGTGAAGGCACCTTTACCAGGACTAAAAAATTCTTATGTAACTACAGTAAAGGGGAACAGAGTTTAATTATTCATGTGTTTTTAAAGAGCACAGCTTTATTGGAAATGATTACTTGTTTGCCCAAATATTTGCAGAGATTTTGGGACAGAATTAAAAGCACAAAGACTACAGATTAGGAAAAGGAAGATTTTCTTTAAGGAAATGTTATGTAAGCAAATTTTTGTTACTAATTGAGTTTGAATTATTCCTCATTCATTTTTTCCTTCATTCATGATTTCCGAAATTATTTGAAAAATTATAAAGGAAGTTAGTAGCAGATGCATTTTATCATCATAAATAGTTACTCATTAAGGGGACTCATCTAACGCGTGGTGTAAAGTCCCTATACTTAGAATGATGAGGTCCTCATAAGAGCACCTGTCTACCTAAGCTGCATACTTGTGAACCATCCAAGTACCCTTCAGGATGATGAGCTTTTGATTAGCCCTTTCAATTAGTGTTTATTTTCCTAAGTAGAACACTCACAACAGTTTCAAAGCTCTGAATCTCCTTTAATAGCTGCCTTTAAATTAAGAGGAATAGATTTTTATAACTGGTCTCTTGCTGCTTTGACCAAAAGATCAAGTATGAATGCAATTTAAATAAGAAAACCAGTATCTTATTTAAAGTGAAGACTCACTCTTAACTAAAGGTGAAAATTCACTCTAACTCCATTAAGTAAAAGCTAATACTACACATCCAGACACTGACATATTCCTGATTGATAGTTGTGCTTTCCCATCAGTGGAAAGATGAAAACAATTATTTTCTTGAGGAAACTGCACAAACATATCCAACTTACACACTTTGTCCCAAGATATCTTAGAAATCTCATATTCCTAGTTTCATTTTTAAATGCCTCACAAAATTTGATATGTTTAAAGTCACTATAAAAAATCTATAAAGGAAATTATTGAAGCAATTGGGAAATTTGAATATAGAATATATATCAGATAATTCTATTGCATCAATACAAAATTTCTTGTGAATGGTAGTGGTACCACCGTTAGGACGGAGAATGTCTTTGCGTATTTGCAAGATAGAGGCCGAAGCACTTAGGGATGAAAAATCTGCAACCAACTTTCGAGTTTTTCAGCAAACTATATTTATACATATACATATAAATAAATATACATAGCCAGGTAAATAGATAGATAATACCAAATATGGTGAAATCTTAATAATTAGTGAGTCTAGACAAAGACTGCATGTTTATTTTTCTTCCAACATTTTTCTACAGACTTGAATTTATTCACATTTAAAGCTGTGAAAAACTCTATTTGCCATAATTATCATCTCCAAATTTCGAAGCCATTTATTATTTAATGACAAAAAGAGAGCTTCTGGCAGGATGGCTGGAAAACAATGCATTCTGCAGAAGCAGGAAAAAGTAAATCCAACTAGTGAGGCTAGGCAAGAAATCCAGGGTAGGTCCAATGGCTGAGAAGTCAAAAGGGACCTGAAAAGCTCAGCGCTAAGTCAGCGTACTATTGATTTTGCTCCTTTCTGGACCACAGTACCAGTAATTCACCTCCTGAGTTATTGTGTGTCCCAAGGTCTTTGCATTACCTTCTATTTCTAATGCTTAAGTCTGTTTTTCACCACCACACCTCTTCCCATCTAGTGCTTCCTGACCCCATGCCTGAGTACCTATTACCATCCCTGTCAAGTAAACTCCTCTAGGACTAGGTACTAATGTTATCTCTCCACTCCCCCAGGAGGCAGATGCTTACTCCTGAATTCCTGTTTCCATAACTAAATTCTCACTTCCTTCATTTAGACTTGCCGTCAACTATTCTTGCCTACCCAACTGTCCTCTAACAACTCCTTATGTTAATATAGCTCACCCATAGGAACAGACAGCCTCCAGCAGCTTCTGCCTGCTGCAACCTGCTAACTGCAAGGTGTTCCCATGTTTCACGTTTTTCATTGTCTGTTTCTGGAATCAACCCACATACCTGGTCCTATCCCAGTGATTCTGTTTTTTAATGTTTATATCATTTAATCTGGCCCATCCAATTGCCAAAAGAACCCAAATTTCAAAATAGCTAAAATTGCTGATATCATATATTCCTTCATTTATATAGCAAATCTTTATCAGGCACTATTTGCTCAACACTGTGCTAGACATGGACACAGAATAATTTTTAGTTTTCTGGCATTCTAAGGATAATGTATGGATACCTAGGTGAATCTTGCCCTCCTGAATCAGAAGAAAAAATTATCAGAACCATAATATAAACTCAGTCCCAATCCAGAGAACTCTTTTTGTTTTTTGTCTTTTAGTCTCACTCTGTCGCCCAGGATGGAGTGCAGTGGCACGATCTCGGCTCACTGCAAGCTCCGCCTCCCGGGTTCCCGCCATTCTCCTGCCTCAGCCTCCCGAGTAGCTGGGACTACAGGCACCTGCCACCACATCCAGCTAATTTTCTGTATTTTTAGTAGAGATGGGGTTTCACCGTGTTAGTCAGGATGGTCTCCATCTCCTGATCTCGTGATCCACCCACCTCGGTCTCCCAAAGTGCTGGGATTACAGGCGTGAGCCACCGCGACCGGCCCAGAAAACTCTTATATGACAGATCACTTCACACAGGTCTCCAAAGGGACAATGTGGGTTCCTAGATATGGTATTTGATATGGTTTGTCTATGTCCCCGCTCAAATCTCATCTTGAGTTGTAGCTCTCATAATTCCCATGTGTTGTGGGAGCGACCTGGTGGGAAATAATTAAATCACGGGGCAATTTCCCCACACTGTTCTCATGGTAGTGAATAAATCTCATGAGATCTGATGGTTTTCTATGGGAAAGTCCCCTTTGTTTGGCCCTCATTCTCTCTTTGCCTGTTGACATTAAGACGTGCCTTTCGCCTTCTGCCATGATGGTGAGGTTCCCCAGCTATGTGGAACTGTGAGTCCATTAAACCTCTATTTCTTTAAAAATTACCCAGTCTCAGGTATGTCTTTATCAGCAGCGTACATTCATTGGCAGATGCATCACAACAATAGTCATGAGCCAATGACAAGGTATATCAAGAATCGTGAGGTCACAATGAAGATTAAAGTTAACGGATTACCTAGGGTTACATGCTACATCATGTTTCAGGCCCAGGTTCCCTTGTGGCTACCAAGAGGTGCATATCTTTTCAAAACCACCAAAATTTCAAAATTTTAGGTAGATAGTGGTCTAGAGAAAGAGTATCATCGCAAAAATCAAAAGCCCTAGGTCTCTGTACCCCTACTGGCAAAACACATGACTATAGATAACAGCCTTCTTATCTTCCATCAATAGTCTGTTACCTTCTCCACATTAGGGCTAAATTCCATGCTACTCATTCTCATCTACTGCATCCTTCACACCGCTTCCCCAGCACCACCCCCCACATCTGCTTCAACACACCTGGACTCACCATGTTTTAGTGTTTTGATAACTGTTCCACACACTAGACTACAAACTCTATCAATGGTGGAAATTATGTTTATTCACCTTTGTCCTCTCCATGCCGAACACTGGGCCTGGCATGTGGTAGGTGCTCAAAAATATGTTTGCCAAATTTAACTTCACATTCTCCAAATACATTTAATCTTGTGACTTCTTGTAGGCATGAATTAGGTTTAGGATGAGGGGCTAATTTAAGATCATTTTAATAGCCAAAATAACCTTGTCATCATATTATAAATCCAATTCTTCCAATATGTTTTCATCAAAAAAAGAAAATGTTCTAAGTGATCAACAATCACCAAAGAAATCTCTGTGTCAATAAATCCTCTGAGGGACAGAATTTTTAAACTGAACAAATAATATCTGAGTCTCATGCAAATATGAGACTTTAATACTAAATATAAGACTAAATCATAGGGGCACTGTAATTTTATGTTACCTTGGCTGGGTCACAGTGCCCAGATATTTGGTCAAACAGTATTCTGGATGTTTCTGTAAGGGTGTTTGTGGATGAGATGTATACTTAAATCAGTGGACTTTAAATAAAGTGGATTGTCATCCATAAGTGAGTAGGCCTCATGTAATCACTTGAAGGCTTGAATGGAACTAAAGGCTGACCTAAGAACAAAAGGAAATTATCTAGCAGACTGCTTTCAGACTTCCACAAAATCAGCTGAATTCCACCTCTTTTGAGTCACCTCCACAATAGCATAAGCTGAGTCCCTTAAATACATATTTTTATTTATGTATTAATTTATATACTTATATATTACATACAAAATCCATGAATATTTATATATTCACTTATATTTCATTTATAATTCATTTATATTACATATAAATACATATATACATATATATGTACACTCACCTCTTTATCCTTTTGGCTCTGTTTCTCTGGAGGACCCTGACTCTAGTACAAATAGTAGTAAGAAAAGAATTTATCACTCAAGACTAAAGACATGATCTGCCATCCCACTTCAGAAAGACATACCCCTGCCCTACTTCTATATGTGAAGAATCCCAAAGTCTTGCCATAGCTACTTAGAATTTATGGCTATGTTTCTATAGTCTTACAGGATACCTGGGTCATGTTGATTCAGCTATTGCATTTACAGGAAATTAAGGACAAGAGAGAGCAAGCCTCAATCTAAGGAGACGTCTTCCCATTTCCCATATAATCAGCAGTACTTAGTTTCATAAACACAAAATTCAAACACACATACACACAAGCACATTCATTCTCTGTGAGCCTTTTACTACCCTCTCTGGAATCCTCTTGGTTTTATCAATACCTGAGTCTACCATGGTGCATGAGAATGAATGTTTATGTCCCTCCCAAATATACATGTTGAAATCCAAATTCCAGTGCGATAGTATTAGGAGGTGGGACGTTTGGAAGTTAATTAGGTCATGAGGGTGGAGTCTTCATGATTGGAATTGGTGCCTTATAAAAGAGATCCCAGAGAGTCCTGTTGCCCTCTTTATGCCATGTGAAGTCACAAGAAGAAGATGGCAGTCTGCAAAGAAGGCCTTCCTCAGAACCCAACCATGCTGATACTCTGATCTTGGACTTACATCCTCTAGAACTGTGAGAAATAAATTTCTGTTGTTTATAAGCCTACATACTATGGTACTTTGTTATAGCAGTATGGACTGACTAAGAAAAATGAGCTGAACCCACCCTCCCAGCTGATATAGCCTGGCTAGAAGATGCAGTTTCACTGTGGTCCCTCTGTATGAAGACTGGTAAACACTAGGGCTCTGAAAGTTATTCTAACAGAAAACCTCAATACAAAATGACAAGAAAGTTTGTAATATAAATAGACTCCAGTCAATCTTGTGAGCTAAGGAACCATTTCTCCTTTGAGTGTCAGTCCTTCCAGTGACATCAGAATATAGGCCTATTGCCTCACATTAGGCTTCCATCTTTCAATGCATACATGTTAGAAAATTATTAGATCTAAGAATGTCTACCTAGTGCAATATAGTCATGATAGAGTTTTCATTCAGTCATGTATTTGTTCAATCAGTAAAGGTCCCTAATCTATTTAAATATTTGCTGAGCCACTAGACTATCCTGAACATTGTGCTAATGTCCAAGGATATGCTAGTGAGCAAAGAGAATCCCCTGAAAACAGTATTCCCTTTTTCTCCTTAAGCTCATATGCCAGTTGGGAAAGCTGATGTTAAAGAATCACAGAAATGAATACGCAATTGAACTGTATTTTGTTGTAAAAGAGAGGAGGCATATGGCATGAGAGAGCATTGAGATGGGCCAGGGTCCTCAATGGTCCCCAAGATTTCTACCCACTGTTGTATATATCCCGTATAATCCCCTACCCTTGAGCATGGGCAACACGTGTAAATGAAATAAGATCTCTCTCCTGTGATTAGGTTACTCATCAGTTGGCTTTGGGTTCATCAAAAGAGAGATTATCCTGGTTGTACCTGGACAGACCTGGCCTAATCAGAGGAGCTTTTAAAAGATGGTGAGGTAGGGAGATGGAATAAGATGGGAGAATAAAAGGCTCCATCAATCGTCACCCTCACCCACCCACAAACACCAATTTAACAACTATCGAAACACAAAAAAAGCACCTTCCTAAGAACCAAAAATCTGGTGAGCACTCACCTGAAAGAGGCACTGAAGAGGTAGGAAAAACAGTCTTGAATCTCCAATGCCACACCCTCTCCCATCCCCAGCAGTGACAGTGTAGTACAGAGAGAAAAATCTGAGCACTTGAGAAAAGGAGAGCACAGCAATTCTGAAACATTGCATTAAACTCAATGTTGCCCTGTTATAGCAGAAAGCAAAACTAGAAAGGACTCAGATAACATCCATGCAAGAGAGAACATTTAGCCCGGCCCTGGCCAAAGGGAAATCGCCCATTCCAGTAGCTTGAACTTGAGTTCCTGCAAGCATCACGACTGCACAGGTTAAAGTGCATTGGGGCTCTAAATAAACTTGAAGGACAGTCTAGGCCACAAGGACTGCACCTTCTAGGAGAGTCCTAGTGCCTGTTGAACTGGGCTCCATGACTGTGGACTGTGAGAGCAGTGACCTACTGAAACACTAGCCAGGGTAGCTAACATAGTGCTGGTGACATACCTCCACTAACCCAAGGCTGCATAGCTCGCAGCTTTCAGAGACCCCATCCTTCCACTTGAGGAGAGGAGAGGGGAGAGTGGAAGGACTTTGTCTTGCATCTTACATGCCAGTTCAGCCACAGTAGGATAGGGCACCAGTCAGTCATTAGGCTCTCTTTGCAGGCTCCTGGATGACATTTCTAGACACAATCTGCACCAGAAGTGATATGGTTTGGCTATGTCCCCACCCAAATTTCATCTTGAGTTGTATAATAGCTCTCACAGTCCCCATGTATCCTGGAGGGACCTGGTGGGAGGTAATTGAATCATGGTGACAGGTTTTTCCCATGCTGTTCTCATGATAGTAAGTCTCATGAGATCTGATGGTTTTATAAAGGGCAGGTTCCCTGTACATACTCTCTTGCCTGCCACCATGTAAGATGTGCTGTTGTTCCTCCTTCACCTTCTGCCATGATTGTGAGGCTTCCCCAGCCATGTGGAACAGTAAGCCCATTAAACCCACGCCCTCAACAATGAGTCCCAGGATAGGCAGCATTCACCACAAGCTGACTGAAGAGCCCTTGGGCCTTAAGGTAACATCAGTGGTAGCCTGGCAGCACTCCCTGTGGGCCTATAGTGGCAGTGGTCATGATGTCTTGCTTACAAGAAACACACTTCACCTATAAAGAAACACATAGACTGGAAATAAAGGGATGAAAAAAAAAATCCCATGCTAATGAAAACCAAAGAAAGCAGGAGTAGCTATGTTTACATCAGACAAAATAGATTTCAAGACAAAGAAGGACACTATATAATGACAAAGGGATCAATTCAGAAAAAGAATACAATAATTTTAAATATGTATACACCCAACACTGGAGCACACACATGTATAAAGCAAATATGACTAGAACTAAAAAGAGAGATAGGTCCCAATAAAACAGTAGCTGGAAGCTTTAACATCCCATTTTCAGCAATGGACAGATCTTCCAGGCACAAAATAGACAAAGAAACATTGAACTTAATCTGCACTATAAGTCAAATGGACCAAATAGATATTTACAGAACATTTCATCCAATGGCTTGAGAATACACTCTCTTTTCCTTAGCATATAGATCATTCTCAAGGATATACCATATGTTAGATCACAAAATAAGTCTAAAAATGTTCAAAACAATGAAATAATATCAGGCATCTTCTTTGACCACAAAGGAATAAAACCAGAAATCAATAACAAGAAGAATTTTGGAAACTATAACAACATGTGGAAATCAAACAGTATGCTCCTGAATGATCAGTGGGTCAATGAAGAAATTTCAAAGGAAATTGAAAAGTTTCTTGAAACAAATGATAATGGAAACACAACATACCAAAATCTATGGGATACAGCAAAAGAAGTACTAAGAGGGAAGCTTATATCTCTAACTGCCTACATCAAAAAACAAGAAAAACTTGCAATAACCACTTTAACGATGAATCTCAAAGAACTAGAAAAGCAAAACAAACCCAAAATTATTAGAAGAAAAGAAATACTAAAGATCAGAGCATAAATAAATTTGAAATGAAGAAAACAACCAAATGATTAATGAGAAAAAGTTGTTTTTTTGAAAAGTTAAACAAAACTGACAAAACTTCAGCTAAGAAAAAAAAGAGAAGATCCAAATAAATAAAATCAGAGATAAAAAAGAACACATTGTAATGGATACTCCAGAAATTCAAAGGATCATTAGTGGCTACTATGAGCAACTATATACCAATAAGTTGAAAAATCTGGGAGAAGTGGACAAATTCCTAGGCACATGTAACCTACCAAGATTGAACCATGAAGAAATGCAAAACCTGAGCAAACCAATAACAAGTAATGAGATCAAAGCCATAATAAAAAGTCTCCTAGCAAGGAAAACCCAGTACCAGGTAGCTTCACTGCTGAATTCTGCCAAACATTTAAAGAACTAATACCAATTCTGTTCAAACTATTCAGAAAAATAGAGGAGGAAAAAATATTTCCAAACTCAT
This sequence comes from Macaca nemestrina, assembly GCF_043159975.1. Classification (NCBI taxonomy): domain Eukaryota; kingdom Metazoa; phylum Chordata; class Mammalia; order Primates; family Cercopithecidae; genus Macaca; species Macaca nemestrina. The sequence continues at coordinate 88,773,972 of NC_092129.1, forward strand.
TCTATGATGCCACTATTACACTAATGCCAAAATAAAAGACACAACCAAAATAAAACTACGGGCCAATATCTCTGATGAACACTGATGCCAAAATTCTCAACAAAATACTAGCAAACTGAATTCAACAACACATTAAAAAGATCATTCAGGTGGGATTTATCTCAGGAATGCAGGGATGGTTCAACATATGCAACTCCATCAATGTGATTCATCATATCAACCGAATGAGGGACAAAAACAATATAATCATTTCAATTGATACTAAAAAAGCATTTAATAAAATTTAATATCTCTTCATAATAAAAACCCTCAAAAAACTGGGAATAGACAGAACATACCTCAACATAATAAAAGCCATATGTGACAGACCCACAGCTAGTATCATACTGAATGGGAAAAAACTGAAAGCCTTCCCTCTAAGATCTGAATCACAACAAGGATGCCCACTTGCACTACTGTTATTCAATGTAGTACTGGAAGTTCTAGCAAGAGCAATCAGACAAGAGAAAGATATAAATGGCATCCAAATTGGAAAGGAAGAAGTCAAACTATCCTTGTTTGCAGATTACAGGATCTTATACTTGAAAAAAATCTGAGAACTCCACCAAAAACTTAGAAATGATAAATTTAGTAAAGTTGCAAGATACGAAATCAACATACAAAAATCAATAGCACTTGTATATGCCAAAAGCAACTTGAAGAAGAAATCAAGATAGTAATCCTATTTATAATAGCTACTAATAAAATTAAGTACCTAGAAACTAACCAAAGAAGTGAAAGATCTCTGCAATGAAAGCTATAAAACATGGATGCAAGAAATTGAAAAAGATGCAAAAAGTGGAAAGATACTCCTTGTCCATGGGCTAGAAAGTCAATACTGTGAAAATGTCCATATGACCCAAAGCAATCTGCATATTTCATCCAATCCCTATCAAAATATCAATGACATTCTTCACAGAAATAGAAAAAACAATCCTATAATTTATATGGAAGCACACAAGATCCAGAATACTCAAAGCTATCCTAAGCAAAAAGAACAAAACTGACTTCAAATTATATTACAGAGCTATAGTAACTAAAATCTCATGAAACTGGCATTAAAAACAAACACATAGACCAACGGAGCAGAATAGAGAAACCAGAAATAATTCACACGTCCACAGTGAACCCATTTTCAACAAAGGTCCCAAGAATATACATTAGGGAAAGGACAGTCTCTTCCATAAATGGTGCTGGGAAAACTGGACGTCGCTATGCAGAATAAGAAGACTACACCCTTATCTCTCACCATATAGAAAACAAAAATAATGAAATCAAAACATATTAAAAACTTAAATCTAGGACCTCAAACTATGAAACTACTAAAAGAAAATAATTGGGGAAACTCTGCAGGACATTAGGGTGGGCAAAGACTTTTTTTGAGTAATAACACGCAGGCACAGGCAACCAAAGCAAAATGAACTAATGGGATCACATCACGTTAAAAAGCTTACACCTCCTGGCTAACTGGGTGAAACCCCGTCTCTACTAAAAAATACAAAAAATTAGCCGGGTGTGGTGGCAGGTTCCTGTAGTCCCAGCTACTCGGGAGACTGAGGCAGGAGAATGGCGTGAACCCAGGAGGCGGAGCTTGCAGTGAGCGGAGATCGCGCCACTGCACACTGCGCTCCAGCCTGGGCGACACAGCGAGACTCCGTCTCAAAAAAAAAAAAAAAAAACCTTACACCTGTAATCTGAGCACTTTGGGAGGCTGAGGCGGGTGGATCATGAGGTCAGCAGATCGAGACCATCCTGGCCCACATGGTGAAACCCTACCTCTACTAAAAATACAAAAATTAGCCGGTTGTGGTGGTGTGTGCCTGTAGTCCCAGCTACTCAGGAGGCTGAGGCAGGAGAATCGCTTGAACCTGGGAGGCAGAGGGTGCAGTGAGCCAAGATCATGCCATTGCACTCCAGTCTGGGTGACACAGTGAGACTCCGTCTCAAAAAAAAAAGAAAAAAAAGCTTCTGCGCAGCAAAGGAATCAATCAACAAAGTGAAGAGAGAAGAGAAACCCACAGAATGGGGAAAAGTATTTGCAAACTTCCCATCTGACAAGGGATTCATAACCCAAATATATAAGGAGCTCAACCAATTCTAGAGGAAAAAAAAATCTAATAATCCAATTAAAAATCGGCAACAGATCTGAGTAGATATTTCTCAAAAAATGACATACAAACGGCAAAAAAAAAAAAAAAAAGACATTTGAGACAGTGCTAAGTATCATCGATCATCAGAGAAATGCAGATCAAAACTACAGTGGGATATCCTCTCATCCCAGTTACAATGGCTTTATCCTAAAGACACTGTATGCCAGTATCAAAATACCTCATATAACCCATAAGTAGATATACCTATTATATATCCAGGAAAATTAAAAATTAAAAAAATTTAAAATAACAATAAATGTAAAAATAAAATATAAAAGAAGGTGGAGCATCAGAAAGATGCACTCCTGCTGGCCTGGAAAAAAGTTAACAGCCATCTTATGATCTCCCTATGGCGTCATGTGGCAAAGAACTATAGACAGCCTCTAGTTGCTCAGAACAGTCACTGGCCAACAGCTAGCAAGAAACAGGGGATCTTAGTCACACAACCTCAGGGAATTTAATTCTAAAAACTATCAGTGAGCATGGAAAAGAGCCCTGAGCTTCAAATGAGAAAAGCAGCCAAGCCAAACCCTGTTCAGACTTGTAAGATGTGAGCAGAAAATCTAGCCAAGCCATGTGCAGACTTTTAACCCAAGGAAACTATGAGATAATAAACTTGTGTTCTCTTAAGCAGCTAAACTTGTGATCATTGGTTTTGTAGCAATACAAAACTAATACAAACATAGAAGATATAGTTGACCTAGTCAGAGAAGGCTTTCTTGGGGAAGGAATATTTGAACTGAAATCTGAGGAATAAATTGAATTTAACCAGGGGAAAGGTGTTGGAGTTATGGAAATCAGATACAATGGATTTAGATTTAGAATCTTTAAAAGGCTTAGGGCTAAAGGAAGCGTGGCAAACACAAGAAATATAAAGACATCTAGAGTGGTAAAGAAGGGGAAAATAGAAAATTATGGGGGGCGGGGAAGGGAGATAAAGCAGGACTTTGAAGACCATGTTAAGGAATTTGATTGTATTCCCAGTGATTAGTGTTACTGGTCTTTTCCTCTAGTGTTATCAGGAGTATCTTTCACTGGAGATTTTCATCCCAGGAGTCGCTAGGAGCAGTTCTATAGCTTTTAATTCTGCTGCTTATGAGATAGGGATCATCCTACCTTGCCCAAGACCCTTCAGTGGACATATAGGGTCTAGACTTATCTTCTAGACTTATTTGGAGATCTTATGCTTCTTGATCACCTTCCAGTGTCAAATTTTGAAATGAGTTGAGAATTAGGAACAATGGGGAAGGTGACAGGGGTGAGGAACAGAGGAGAAAGAGAAAATTATCCACATGGTCAAAACTGTAATATACTTAACCTCTAAACTCTTATTCTCTGACTTTTCTAACTGTCCTGCTGCAGATATAGGTCTTATGTAAGAGGAACTCAGGATACAATAGAAATTTCCAAAAGTAGACGTGTTTCTATAACGTAACATCCATATGACATCTTTTGCAGTAAGAGTTAGTAAGTGAAGTTTTCAAATACCTCTTTGCCACTCTTTCATAATATATGAAGAGATTATGCTTCTCATGCAATATAAGATCTTCTTTATTCTCTGACTTTTTATTCTAAAATTTAAATGCCAAAATTAAGTCAGTTTTTATAGTTGAATACCTTTAAGAAATCCACAACAACCTTGACTTAATGAACCAAACAAACTGCTAAGGTTATCATAAAGAAAGCAAGTATTTCTCAGGTTTCCATTGCTCACGAGGGAAAGTTTCACTGTTAAACACTTTTTAAAAAGTGACTGATAAAGTATAATACAAATTACATAAGTTATGGTTCACTAGATTCAGCAATTCCATACTATATAGAAATTTAATCAATCTTTCAGGGATTTCAGACATATCACAGTAGGAGGCACTTTTGACCTTTCATGGAGAGGTAAGCAAGATGAGGTACTGAACTGCATATTTCAGTGGGTTTGTTGGATTATGTATAATTGTCTTTTTCAGAATTTCTGGCCAAATTTGAGCCTTCCTATTTGACAATTTATTCCATTTTACATATGAAAAGCAAAACCCACATTTTGCTTATTTGAATCAAAAATTTACCCTTATGCAAATCTAAATCATTTCTCTCTCTGCCTCAAGAAAGCTAGAGAATAAATAAAGGAGGGTACCATGCAAAGCTATATGAATCGCATTAAAATCATCCCCTTTGCAGCACTTTTATACTTCCTTAATAGTCCTGGTTAACAGTGCTGGTCATAATTAATAAGAGTGTTCTGTTTCACTTTTTAAAGTGTGCCAGTTCGGATGATAAACCGTATATGTTCATCCTAGTCAATTCTGGCACTATATCCAGGAAGGTAACCCTAATGCTTCTGCCTAGTTGTTACTGTCCTATATTGGTATTGGGTAGAGATGAAGAGGGGGTTATATGTTCTTCAATAGAGGAATCAGTATAGCTCAAAACACTTATTTGGGTTCCAAAGAAGTAGAAAATACTATGAAAGAGAAACAGAAAACCTAAGGATATGCAACTGAAGCCCAATTCACCTCTAAATAAAAAAATAAAACATTAGCTTTTTATGAATAAAAATACAAAAAGTCATACACAACCTGATATATGTGACTTTTAACCCTTAGAATTGTGTTCTTTTCCATGCCATGCTCTCTCTCAGCTTACAACTAGAATTATATCTACAACTGTCAGATTTTGAGTATATTTATAAGAAGGACTCACAAAGGAACTCATTTGCCATTTAACCTGGCACAAAGTGCCACCCTAAGAGCACAACCTTTAGCCACAGTCAGTTAAATATCCATCATAGTGCCCAGGCCAGCATAAAGCTTGAAATTTTAGAACTGTTTGTTTGTTTTTGCTATTCCAAGAACAAAAATATTTTTCCCACATGATTTAATGGCCTTGGCAGATTAGAGGTTCTAACTGACATCCCCTGAGTGAGACTGTCAAAAATGGAGCAGAAGGATAGCCACAGCTTGGAACTGAGAACTGAATCTGCCAACTATTGGAGAGTTTGCTCAGCCTTCTAGTGAAAACTGCCCATCTCTACTAAAAGCAGAGAATAGAAATGAGGGATGGGTCAGATAAAATATTCTACCTCATAGGGGGTTTGTAGGGTGGTTAATTCATTATATTTCTATAGTGTGAGACAGTTTTCTTCTGGGAGAAAAGACAGTATTACTATACAAGTCAGTAAATACACAGTTTAAGTTCACAGCACAGAGCTGAACGCAGATTGATGATTTTTCAAATAGCCTATGGTAGTGATTATGACTATGAGTAATGAGGGGAAAAATGTATTTTTTACACAAATTTTGTGAACATTTTCAAACTGAAAATGCAAGCATTAACTATCAAGAATACATATCTAGATTAAAAATAAAACAAAAGGACATTTTCAATGTATTTCTGTTCATTTTTCAGCACAAGAGTGAATTTTTTATGAAATTAATTTCCTCTGCATTTACAACAATGGACCAGAATTAAAATGGAAAAATAAAACCAAATGAAAACAATGAGCCACTGTCTTTGTTTTCTAAACAAGAGGGAAAATAAAATCCTCACAGGTTTAGAAACGGTGATACATTTAAAAATTAATATTGGCAGTCTTTATTTACTTGACACTTTCAAGATTGTAATTAAAGAAGCTCAATAAATGTGTAATAGACACAGGAAAGTATTAAAGGTGACATTCCAACCATGAGATCTCTTTTAGATAGTAACAAAAAGAAAAAAAAAAAGGTCTAATTTTACTGTCATTGATAACCATATTCTCAGCTCTTTGAGAACCAGAACACTAGCATCCATAATTGTTTGGGTTGTATCTTACAGTTCAGCGCTTCAAATTCACTCTTCCTTGTAGCGGGGGAAAAATGGTTAATAAGAGGTTAAATTAAGAGAGTCCAGTGTTTGCCTTTCCCTGGCAGATGCCCATGGCCTTGTCCATTTCTGCTCCTCTTGGTTCCCTAGAGCACCCTGTCCAACACTAAAATATGGCAAATGCTTAAGGAAAATGTGTTGTCTCAACCGCTGTACCTTACAAGGTAGGACTCTGAGCACCTGTAATAATGTATCTTAATAACTAGAACAAACACTTGCTCTTGCTAAATTGAGGCAAGTAAAATTTTGCCCCTAGATTTTAATGGCTCTAAAACCTAGAAAAGGCCAAATCTGTTATAAAATGTTATCAGATAATACCTTCACCCAGGGCTCTGAATACATTCACATAAAGTGATCTCTGTTTTTCCATCAAGGTTTCTGTCAAGAATATCTTAGCCTCATTGCCTGTGTTTACACTATCATTTCACTACCAAGATGAAGTAGTAATTTTCAAACATGAAAGAGAGCATAATAATATTTTAAATGACAATGGGCACTTTATTATGTAAGTCAATGCCAACATTGTGGGGAAAATCTTTAGAGATTAAATTGAATGGTGACTTTGATCTAATGGTATCCACAGTCCTACACAGGACTAGTGCCAACCAGTAATTCACCTGATTAACTCAAAAAATTATTCAGGATTCCAAAAAACAAAACAATTCTCTAGAAAATTTAAGCTAAAACATTTTTAGACCAAATGATAGAGGCTAACACAAGAATCTAAAAAGAAAGTGCAAAGAATGTTTAACATAATATAGAATCAAACAGGGACGTGTTCATCTCTCTGTTGTCAAATGTTAATTTGAATTGCTGCTGGGGATTACTGTAAGGAGTATCAATGAGACTTGCAGATGTAGCAAATTCATTGTGTGCCTTATAACCAGTGTAAATTCAGTGTGCCACCACCTGTAAACATGAGCAATAGATTTCTTTTCCTTTTTTTTTTTTTTGAGACAGAGTCTCGCTCTGCCACCCAGGTTGGAGTGCAGTGTCGCCATCTTGGCTCACTGCAAGCTCCGCCTCCCGGGCTCACGCCATTCTTCTGCCTCAGCCTCCCAAGTAGCTGGGACTACAGGTACACGCCACCAAGCCCGGCTAATTTTTTGTATTTTTTAGTAGAGACGGGGTTTCACCTAGTTAGCCAGGATGGTCTCGATCTCCTGACCTCGTAATCCGCCTGTCTCGGCCTCCCAAAGTGCTGGGATTACAGGCTTGAGCCACTGCGCCCAGCATAGATTTCTTTTCTTTTCTTTTTTTTTAAATGACCTAGAAAGTATTTAACAGGCTATCCTTGGGGAACTAACACTTCCTTGAACTAATTAATCACCGAATGCCACCACTGCTCCAATCCAATGAATATGAAAAAGGAATTATTGGCCGATAAAAAATTCTCTAGAAAAGGAAGTGTTGATACACCACTATTGGAAGGCAAACACCCCTGGAAACATTTACAAGTTTATTTCGAAGAGCATCATTTTAAATAGCAGAAAAAAATCAGAAATGTGTTAATACTGACACTAATTTGAACTTTTTCCATTTCCTTAGTACTTTGAAAGAAATATGGGATAAAAAGCAGCTAGGTAATTAATATTAAGAACATTAAAAGGAAAAAGTGTTTTATAGTAGCTAGAACTCTGGACTGGACCCAGCTGCAAAGGAGACTGAATTCTATTTTTGGCTTGACAACTAACCAACTTTATAACGCCAGACAATTTACTTCAGCTCTGTTCTCAGTATCCAAAATGAAAAGTTTAGAGCAGATGATGTTTAAGATCTCTTCCAGTCCTAATCTTCTATAAAATGTCAACATTTTTAGAACTACTTTTTGTTTCACATCTGTACAGCTTTGTCAATATTTAGGCCACTATATAAGAGTTATGGTTTGGATTTAGCATTTACAATCAATATTTGAATTTTCATTATTACTTAGCTAGGTATCTTTGAATCCTGACAGTGTTTGCTCTCTCACATACTTTAATAATAATAGTAAACAAGGGAATCTTTATGAAACCAAGCAGTACCTAAAGGTTGTGACTGACCAGAGACAAATATCAAACCTAAGATACTTTGAATATATTAGAAGTATCTTCTTTTTAGGACTTCAAAGCACAAAGCATTTTTCTTGTTCATTATATTCTTATGGTCTTCTAGTTATCTGCAGAATACTAAAATAGGTTTAACAAACGGAAGAGGTGCAAGAATTATGCAATTTGTTACAAGAACCCATGAAGTAAGAACTCTAGTTCTTGTTCAGCTGTTCACTATGGAAAGCTACATGAAAATTACATAAGGTAAATGCACCAGATGCAAAAATCTGAAGACACCTGCCAACAGGCAAATAAAAATAAAATCTCTGCCAGCGAGGACCATAAATAGGGAGAACGCTGAGTGTGAGTCCACCCCAAATAGTCTAGTGTACTCAAATAACATATGATATACTCTCTCAATAACAAAAAAAATAACATTTTTTGAAGTTTTACTATGAATGCATAATAATTGTGGTAAGTACTTCACATAAATTTTTCATTACAGAGGCTGGAAAGCTGAAACTACATGTTCTAAATTTCCTTGTATCTAGAATTCCAGCTATAGTTTAGGTATTAACAGTTATATGCATTTGCATGATACTTGAATTCAATACTAATCTAAGTTGGGGGGAAGTTGTGATGCACAAAGCATCCATTTTTTCTGGGTCAGATCTAGTAGATGTGGTATGAATCTGGAGTCTAGAGTTCTAGTGGTAGACTGTTGATTCCCCAGACTCTTAATTGTAGTAGAGTTTGTGATTTTCCTGGCAGAACTGTTCTGCCACTATTCTGTGAGTCTCCCTGCAGGCCCAGTCTAGCTCCTAATCCTCCTAGAATTCCAACATTTCGGAAGCAGTTAATTCCTTGCATTTAATTTCTTTTTGCTTAAAATAGCTGAAGTGTTTTCTGTTATCAGCAAATGAACCCTTGACTAACACAGAATTTGTATCAGGAGTAATTGTAGATGCAATGCTCAAAGGTGAGCATCTGAGTTTGCTTTATAAGGATTTCATTTCCAGAAAGGGTTGAATATCAGTGGAACAAGGTCTCCAATAGAGAAGCAGATAATTCAGTTACCACCAATGGTCACCTGGAATGAAGTGCCCACTGAATATACAACTTTAATGAAATATGAGGTGGTTTCCAAAACATAGTATGATGAGCAAAATGATGCAAGGACAATCAGGTAGATTAGTGGCTTATAACTGCATTGAAGAATTACAAGAAGAAAAATAACATGAATTCTTTTTTTAAGCCAAAATCTAACAGGGAGTTTCTCTGACTGCCTTAAAAGAATCTCTTATCTTTACTGTCACAGAGCTGATTCACTAAAAACTAAAAAAAGAATCTGATCCTTTAGTTGCTGAATTACAACAAATCTTATGTTTCTTATGTGAAAATTAAAAACTTGATTAGTTAAGAATTTTCCTTAAATTCCCAAGGAAGGAGTAGGACCTTGAGACTTTAAAGATGACAATTGGGAACATTCATATTTTTGAGTACACAGCACCCCCAAATCCTGCCAAACCTCTGGAGTCAACAGAGATACTCTTCCTGACTGATGAGACTGGTTCTACCTTGTAGAAAGACCTGATAATGACCCCATTTGAGGCTATTAACCTTGTAAAAAGACACCCATTCTTCTCCTGCCACACCCTATTTTCTTCCAGACCTGCGTCAAATTTTATCATGTAGTCAGTTAATTACCTGAAACCTAAACTCATTTAGTCCTAAAATCATCTAGTGAGGATGTTGGAAACATCTTGGTATAGCATTATACATAAGAGGGAATGTAAGACTTAGGGAAATTGAAATGTTGAAGTAAACCTATCACGTGCCACATCTCCCATGCCCAAAGTACATTCCCTTCACAAAGACCTTGACAAATGAATTGTACAAGGAATATCTTATCCTCAGAACAGTTCCCCCTGAGGAACAAAATCCTCAGAAAGTACAGTCATAGCTATCCTCTGAAGTCAGGAAGGAAAATGGTATATGTTGCCATCAAAATGGAGTCCTTGACTTCAGTGGGAATGATGAGATCCAAATGTGGTAGAGACTTAACTATAAGAGCTAAGGAGAATAATGTTACCATAATAGGTATTATGGCTAAAGGATCATCAGAATGAACTTTGACAATAACTAATTAACCACAGGGTCCTTATGGTAGTGTCACAGGTTAGCTACCATGTTTCTTAAGGGTGCATTTCTGTTGTTTGAACACTGAAGGCTGGGCAGTGAGCCAAGGCCATGGTGCCCAGCCAAGGAGAAGGTGCCCTGAGAACCTGAACATCCCAGAAAGTATCTGAGAACCTACCAAGAAAAACAGTCTCATCAGTTAAACACCATAGACAAGGGGCCAAAAAATTAGTTTAAAAGCAGTTTGGAGATGGGAGTGAGGGCAGATCTCTAGAGCCGTCCTGCTGCCATCCAGGAGTACCCTTTCTGTAAGACTTAATAAACTCATCTACTTATCAAACTTGACTTGTTCAAGTCATTCTTCGGTCTCTTGGTTCCTTCCCAGTTTGAAGGGGACATTACAGTCCCAAGCTTTCCTCATAACACTTATAACTAAAATAAATGGGCAACCTAATTTGATCTACATAATAAAAACTTATAGAATGAAAACTTGTAATAGAGTAAAAAAAGGCCTGACTTCAGTCACCCTAGCAGAAAGTCACAGCCTCACACAAGCCAGGTACAGATGTGGAAGACCTACAAAGATCACCTTCCAGTCTTCCCCAAACAATCCGTAGCTACTTACTGCAGTGACAATGCATTGAGGAAAGAGAAAAACACAGAACTTTTGAAGATTTTCAACATTGGGTCTGAGCTAAAATTAATCCTTGGGAACCCACTGTGATCCACTAGTCAGAGACTGAGCTCAAGGTACTCATGTGATACATGAAATTTTGGCCCAAGTCCACCACTCAGTCAGTTCAGTGTGTCTTTAAATTAATCCTATAGTTATTTCTCCATTTCCCGGGTATATCGTGAAAATAGACATTCTTGACAGATGGAAAAGTCCTAGTGATTATTTTCTGATTCATAGGGTGAGAATTGATATGAGTCATGATAGGCGTGGTAACAATCCTCCAAGAGGGTCTCCAATGGCCCCTGCCTCCTGGTATTTACATCTTTGCATAGTGCCCTTCCACACTGCGTCAAGATTCATCTGCATGACAAGTAGAATGCCACATCCAAGGGTAGGCTGTAAAGGACATTGTGGCTTCTGCCTTCTTCTTTCTCTTGGATCACTCACTCTGAGGGAGCCAGCTGCTATGTCATGAGGAAACCAAACAGCCAAAGGAGAGGCCCATGTAACAAGAAACTGAGGTTTCCTATCAACAGTCATGTAAGTGAGCCATCATTGAAGTGGACTTTCCAGTACCAGTCAAGATTATAGATCCTGCTGATATCCTGACTATAATCTCAGCTAACTAAGTCAGCCCTGAATCCTTGACTTAGGAAAACTGTTCTCAAGTCTAACTACACATCAAATTTTTGTTTTAAAATTCAATCAACTGAGGTCAGGAGTTTGAGATAAGCCTGGCCAACATGGCAAAACCCTGTCTCTACAAAAATACAAAAATTAGTTGGGTGTGGTGGTGCATGCCTGTACTCCCAGCTACTCAGAAGGCTGAGGCAGGAGAATCACTTGAACCCAGGAGGCGGAGGTTGCTGCAGTGAGCCGAGATCGAGCCACTGCACTCCAGCCTGGGCGACAGAGAGAGACTCCATCTCACCAAAAAAACAAAAAAAAAGTCATAAATCAATCACTAAATCACTTTAATGTACAAGAGCCAGTCTCCAGAGTCATGTCTAGGATAACACGGGGAATTTCATTGTATGTTCTCTTTCTTCTTCCTTCTATCCCTCAAACACTCTTATTTGGGTGAAATAAGAACAAAATTAAAGCTAAGGTATAACTTTAAAGGATAGAGATTATGCATGAATGGTCTGGGTGGAGATAAGAGAGATTAAAACAGACAATGGCAGGTTCTTGCTCTAACTACAAACTCTGTGTATTGGTTTGGACCTAAGGTGTCTCTCTGGACCTGATAAGAAATAATCGTTTTTTCCCCCTGGTAGACTGTCATCACACAGAGTTGCCCAACCAGAGGAAAGATATAATTAACAAAAATTTCCACATCCTAGGAACAGCGACCGAATCTCACACATTCATAATATATCACAGGCTCAATAGGTGAAGTCTGGAAAACCCATATTTGGGTTCTGATATACAAATATCCTATTACCTGTGTGGACACCAGTAGCTCTCAACCCAATATAAAAGGAAATCACCTAATTTCATCACCAATTATTGTGAAATTAGGGGATCATTTCAAAAGAATTAGACAAGAGAGGTCTGAGTAAGAGACATTGAAATAAAAATAGTTCCATAATAACTGAGTATGGACGAAGAAAGGATCAGGAATAACTCCAAATAAAATAATAACTCCTAGGAATTTAGCTTTCAGTATTTTTCCATTCCCCTCTCGCGCAAGATATTGCTCTTTCTGAAGTTCTCAGAGCCCTAATCCTACTCCCCACCCTCTACAAACCCAGGATCCCATTTTGGAAGCCCTATACTGGCTTGACAGAGCTCATATTCTAAATTCATCCATTCTCGTTATCACCTCCACAAATGAGCTTTTCTTCATAATATTCCTTCGGCAATCTCTGTTGAAGGTGTCAATTGAAAATGGCTTATGATATTACCTTCCCACAAGATATCTTCAGTTGACTGGCAACCGTCAACCCCTTGAAATGGAAAAGTAATTAATGGTGGAAATTTCTAGGAACAAATAGGTAGGACATGCATGTTTCTAGTTATATTATACATGCCAAGACAGAGAAAATTTTTAAGAAATATATTCTGTCATTCGCATAATTGAAAACTCTGGTATCTACTAAACCACTTCCCCCTTTAGGAAGAATGAATGTTGTCAGAAGTCTAACATATGCCCTTCCCTTAGAGGTTACCTATTCTTTAGTTAAATATCTCCAGTAATAGAGATCTCAGAAATTACCAATATGACCCATCTGTGAACAACACCAAAAATTTGTAAAATTTCATGCTGATGCCAAATCATAACACCTGAATCTCCTACCCATTGATCCAGATTTTACCCTCTGAGTGACAGTGATTAGTCATATTATTTTATCTGACAAGATTTTAAATATGGAATGACAATTATAATGTCTTTTCCAGATTCATATGCTAAAATAAAATTATAACTCCTTCCTGCTAAGATATAATTTTATGCCCTTTTACTATCCCATTTGTTCTTGGATATGCTTGGTTCTGTGTTTCCCAAATGCTGGTCTAGGAATTTGTTTTTTTAAACATAAATTTCTAGGTCTGACTCACATAGATCATGATTTAGTAATCTTTCAGTAGGACTAAATTAGAACTCTAGGTGAAATCTAACTCACAGACCAAAGAATTGTCTCCCTGATTTCTATACTCTTATTGATAGAGTATATGATTGCATCTATCACAATTATTGGTAGTATCCATTTTCAGGATACAAAGAAATAAAATCAATAGGAGGTATCTATAACATCTTTTTTTTTTTTTTTTTTTTTTTTTTTGAGGCGGAGTCTCACTCTGTCACCAGGCTGGAGTGTGGAGTGCAGTGGCGTGATCTTGGCCCACTGCAACCTCTGCCTCCTGGGATCAAGCAAGTCTCCTGCCTCCCTGCCTCAGCCTCCCAAGTAGCTGGGACTAGAGGCACCCACCGCCATGCTCGGCTAATTTTTTTGTATTTTTAGTAGAGACAGGGATTCACCATGTTAGCCAGGATAGTCTTGATCTCCTGACCTCACGATCCACCCACTTCAGCCTCCCAAAGTGCTGGGATTACAGGCATCAGCCACCGCACCCAGTCTATACCATCTTCTTATTCCCATGTATTGGACAGTTGTATCAAGGTAAATTGCTCGTAAGTGATCACTGTCTTTGTTATTTTTATAGCATCTCAGCTTAGATTAAACCTGCATTTTAATTTTAGATTTTCCAAATCAAGAAATATTCCACTCCAGAATAGCAGACCTTCAGGTAAGACATGAAAACTTGCTAATTTATGCCCTTATGATTTTATGCATAATCCAGTATAGGAAATCATGCCTGTTCCGTTCCTAATTATTGTTTTTCTTACATTTTTAAGTTAAGGCTCAAATTCACCAATATCAAGAAAACTTCTAGTGTTAGCTACGCTTTCCCACCTCCTATAACTATTCAATAAATACCTGAATTAGTTTTAAGTGCTCATATGTAGTATCAGTGTTCCACGATTAAAAAACAATATCTCATATCCTTTAGTAAATCTCCATGGCATTGGGTTTTGCAGTCTTCATGTGATTAGTAAATAAGGAATTATTCAAAGAAGGTGAATAACTTTCTCTATTGTGCCATTTTCAAACCTTTATGTCTCCTGTTTATCGAAAAATATTTATTAAGTATTTATTAGGTACCAGGCACTATACTAGACACTGGGGAAAAGGAATAAATAAGATCTAGGTTCCTTCCTTTATGGAGCTTAAAGCCTAGATGAGGAGACATGTATTGAACAAACAATCACCTAGAAAAATATGTAATGAAATTGTGATAGACATTGTGAAGGAAAAGTAGAATGATAGCATACAACAGGGCCTGATTTAGATGATGACTGAGGGAAGACTTCTCTTAGAAATTCACTTTAAGAGAGACATGAATGATGTGCGGTACACAGTCAGGCAAAAGGGACAAACTCCAATCAGAGGTAATAGTACAGAAGAAGTTCCCAGGGAAGTAAGGAGCTCAGTCCTTTTGGGAGAATGAAAAAAATAAAAATAAATAAGACAGGTACTAAAGTGAAAGGGAAAACGGATCATGATGAAGCTGGACAGAGACTAGGTTACAGAGATCCAGTTATAATTCAACTTAGAGGGGTTTAAATTTACCTTAAATGTACTGCATGGACATTGAAGAGCTATAGTAGGGAATGTTGCGTTTTTAAAAGATCATTCAGGGCTACTGAATATGTTGATGGAAATCAAGAGGAAATAGAAATCAAATTTGGAAGCTTCACAGTAGATAGTTTGAGAAAAGATATTTGCTTAAGCTACTATGATGACAATGGATATCTGAAGAAGCAGGCAGACACATTGTAGAATTATATTCTAGGAAAATCAAAGAGGAGGAGTAGAGCCTGACACACTTGCCTTTATACAATGCTTATAAACTGTATTTATTTTCTATAACTACTAAGACTCACTCTTTATGTCTAGTCATCCCTTTACCTTTTGTCTAATTGTTCATTTCAGGTAGAAGATCTGCTTAATTTTGCATAACAACTAGCACAGCATGATACCCATATTATAGTCTCTTAAATCCACTTGATAAAGGGCTATCTAACAAGATTCTGGAGTTCCTTATGAGTCAATATTATAAATATTTAAGAGGGTGTCATAAGGGACAGACTTTTATTTCAGTTCAAAAGAACAAACCTCACATTTTATTTAAATGACATTTTCCCCAAAAAAGTTATTATCAGTTTTGAGTCTGGAATGTGAACCTCATCAGATTAACCTCAAATGTAAGCTTTCAGCAAACACCAATATTTTTAACCTCATTGAAACATATCTCTAAATTTGCAATGAAATATAAATACATTTTAATGTTGCAAATTAGATTTCTATATGAGACATGCAGGACTTCCAAATATACATAAGGTCAACAGGATGAGACTGCAAAATAAAAATAGTCAAATTCTCACTGCATTTGAATATGGGAATATAAAACTCCTGGTCCTAAGCTGTACTCAGAAAAAAACACATGGGGGAAAAATAGTGTTAAAGTCATATAACATCCTTTAACTTTAAAAATCATGCTAATTCTTCTCTCTCCTAGAATGTCAACCCAAAAAGAAACAATGTGAATTACATAGCTATAGATACTCTTTTTATATGTTTTCTTTGCTAGAAAAGGAATAGATATTGAAGAAAGAAAAAAAGGCTGGGGAGGGGGGCAGGGGACTAAATAAGTGTAAAGAGATTCCAAAAGGATTTATATATATAAAGACAATATCTTCTCCATCAGCCCGCATTCCTATTTCAACCTTGATCATTTTCTTCATGGCCAATAAGCACTAACCTAGTGTAAAATTGTATAGAAAAAGTATATGCATATAGGACAGATAAAATACAAGCTGTACCCATTTGGGGTGTTTTTATCATTAACTGCTGTTGCATAAACTGAACATACAATGGGCTGTGACACTGGATAAATCATTTGTTTCCACTTGTTATTGATGACATTTCATAACTCATTTGGGGCTCTGCTTTGCCCCGTCACTCGTGAGTTATGAGGTTATCAATCATGACTGAGAATAAATGATTTATGTAAGTTGCCCTATTGTATATTTTAGGTACAGGATACAATAAAACACACACTATTGATTTCTAATATTGTTGCATTACGTTTATCATGTGTGTTTGTGAGACTGATCTTGCCTCATCTGCTGCAACAACTGAGAATGAAATGTTAAAATAACATAAGAAAATGAATAAAAATGATTCTGAGAATTCCTGTTTTTAATTAATATCTTGATAAAGTCATTTTTAAAGTCTCCTTGAATTAAAAAACAAACTGTCTCAAGAAAGGGGAATTGTAGTTAAGGGCCTGAAATCAATCTATAAAGTTATGATTAATAAACAGAAAAAGACTGAGAGGAACGTGTTGAATAGGGCATATGCCATCCTGAGAACCTACTAAGATACTGAGGAAACACTATTCACTGAGGAACATTTTGCATGATGTATTATACTTGATAGGATCAATGGCTTAGGAACAGGGATAATATGGAAATATGAAACACTTCTTCCAGTCATTTTAAAGAGCAAAGGGGTAGGGTGGAGAGAAAGAAAAAAAAAAGAGATTCTTTTTGGTGATAAAAGCTTAGCCTTTTTAACTCCACAAGGAATATATTATTTGAAAATAAACATAAAGTGATCCCCAAAATGCTCTTGTTTGAATAAATTTCTTTAGAAGGGGAAATGGCATCTTAAGAGATTAAAGAATTTTTCTTTTGCTTCCTTCCCATTCCTTCCAACAACTGACTTCCTTTTTATTTTCCTGATGAGCTTAAAACTATAAACATGGCTTTAAATATATATAGAACTACAAGAAAATGCAAAGAAATTTGAGGGAAGCAATCAAAAAACATATTGAAAATCAAACCGAGAATAAGAGCATCAAAAATCCAGGAACTTTCAGCTATTTGTAATTACGAGAGTAATTGCTATTTTAAAATGTTTTGCGTGTTCCAGGGAAACTCTGGTTCGTAAGCTGAAATTCAAGGAGTTTAAATCACAGCAAAATCTCTTAGAAGCTGATCAAGACTAAATATACAATCAAAACAACCTATTACTTACATATTTTAGTTGATTAAAAAAATTTACCTCTCCGAGCAGCGTTACATAGAAGATGTTGACCAGCTGTGTATCACCCCCAGTGATGAGGGGAAAAAAAATTAATTTGAAGTACACAGAATTTAAGTAAGATATAAAGAAAATTTTCTTCTTCTAATAAAAAAAATTCCTTCTTCTAATATAAAATTTCCTTCTATATATGTTAACTACTGAAAATAATTGTAGAATTTGGAAATTTATAACAGCAGTTTCACTTTTTAGACTGGTTTATATTTCTACTAATCTAATGATCAAGAGTTACATTCAAATTTCAAGTAATTTCTCACAGTCCTTTTCTCTGTTAAATTTTATGATAACACTAATTATTTTAAAGCACTGTTTTATAGAATAATGGGATAAGAGAAATGGAGATTTCAAAAGTGAAAGTTGGTAGCTCATGCAATTAGAAGATGACGTAGTTCTTGAAAAAGTACAGCAGAGGTACATGGCTTAGCTAAAAACTCTTAGATTGGGTCCAATATTATTTAAAATATTTCATTTTTAAATTTTTATTCTAGATAATTTTCTAGGTGCTTTAATTAAGTATACAGTTGCTTAACCTAGGGCCTTTAAACAGGCTTTAAGAGAGTTCAGGAAATACCCCAAATTGTATTTAAAATGGTGTATGAGCTTGTGAAAAGTTCACAACATTATTAAGAATTTCAAAAGTCATTCACAGTCCTCGTCTAAAAACAAACAATTTTTCTAAATATTACAAATCAGCTATTTGAAAGAAGCTTTCATTCACAAGTCCATCATTCGCCTTTCCAAATTGCTTATAAAATTAATTAAACCCTTACTTCAGCTTTATTCTTTGTTTGATTGGTTTTTTGTTTGTTTTTTACTAGGTTCTCCTCACCACTCCCCATCCTATGCGTTTGATTCATTTTGGCAGTTAGTCTGAGGAGAGAAGTACTTAAACTTAGTGGCTAATTTTGCTATCTTTCAAATGCCTTTAGATAAAAACTTGGTTATAAATTCAATAGTTTGAAGTTGTAAACTAAAGTCACTTTTTTTCTTATGTATAAATATCAATTAAATGTGATTTCCGTTCCCCCCACATATAATCAAAGAGTAGCTGCTATTTAAATGTGGCAACTCACATATGGGATCAGAAAAGTCATCTAAAAATGAAAATTCTCCTCTTCTAAAACCAAGGGTAAATCTTGTAACTTTTAATTTCAAATTTTACATTTTTAACAAAAAATGTGATGAGATGTGGGAAGATTACCATTTGATATCAGGAGGCAACACAGAGAAGTAGAAGTATAATTAGGAAGCATTCCTTGAAGATTTGTACAGTAACTAGTGTATGATCAGTCCAGGATTTTTTTTTTTTTTTTTTTTTTAATGAAAGAAAGAAAGAAACTGGTTGTACAGTAACTAGTGTATGATCAATCCAGGTTTTTTTGTTTGCTTTTAATGAAAGAAAAAGAAACTGGGTATAAACCTGATTTAATCAGTTTAGAGCTGTTTTAGTGAGCTTGTTCCCCAAACATTAGAAATGCTGATGGAGCCACAGTAGATATATTTGGTTATGTACCAGGATGGGTATGAGGATACTGGGGACTTAACCCCCAGCTCTGTTCCTGACTCATTGAGTGACCTCAAGCCAGTTAACCCATCTGTTGTTTTTCAGAAGGTGATGACTTGGAGACTGCCTAGCAATTGCTGTGCATTAATAGGGTGACAGTCAGAGGAAGACGCCTGGGGCAGGAGAGATTCCGTGTGAGGAAATCAGCCTTTGCTGCTCTGCCCAATCATGTCAGCACTGCTGCTCTTTCAGGAGGCTTCCTGCCATTGTTGTTCCAGCTCCGGAGCACCTCATGCTGCCAAAGCCACTGCAGGGGGTCACCTTTAACAGACAACCTCATTTTCAAATTTCCAGACCACTAAATCAAATGAACCAATGCAAGGGTAATTTTTTTTAAGGTTGCCAAAGAGATGCATAGAAGAGATGCCTATGTTGGGAAGAGAGAATTACAGCAGGAGTCTTGCTTTGTGATGATTGGAAAAGAAAGTAGATCAGAAAGCAGCTTCATGAGTTTGGGAATTATTTAGATTTTAAATTGTGTTTTGCTCTACATCAAATTGGATTAGAATCCTTGAATCTTATAAGACTTTGATCCAACCATTTCACATTTACAAATTAAAAAGGAGCTTTGGCAGTGAAAATTATATAAGATACAACCAGAAAGATTTGAGGAGCATACAGGCAGATTTAGCCTAAAAGCCCATCCACTTGTGCAATGTCTCATACCAATGTGTTTGTACTTTGAGAAA
The DNA here is from genome assembly GCF_043159975.1 of Macaca nemestrina. NCBI lineage: Eukaryota > Metazoa > Chordata > Mammalia > Primates > Cercopithecidae > Macaca > Macaca nemestrina. The sequence continues at coordinate 88,793,785 of NC_092129.1, forward strand.
ATATACTCAATTTCTATTATGCTAAACATTCATCAATAGAGAGACATGCAGTCATAAAATTCTGTATATCTATCTTTCTTTATACTGTATCATGTTTCTAAATCCGATAATAACTTTTTTCACAGAAATTGATGTCCTTAAATTTCAGGGTACCAAAAGTGTGGTATAAATGCTGACCAGTTAAAAAATTAAACAAATTTTAACCAAAGTTAAAATAAGTGAGTCATATCATATGTCTGGTAATCTAACATGTCCATCACAACTAGACCCACCCAAAATAACTATGCAGAAGTGAAAGCAATGAGCAAGAGAGAAAGGGGACTGCACATTCAAATCTAAAATTAAGACAGCGATAAACTTGGCTGTGTAGGAAGGAAAGAGAAAAAGTAACTGATCACCTTATATGTAAGCAAGAAGTCTGAGCCAAATATCCATTCAAACTATATAGACTAAATCAGGCATCCCGTAAGAAATAAAAGGATCATCAGCTACACACAAGCAGCATCCTCCAGCACAGTACACTCCAACAACTTCCCAAGACTGCCATGTGTGTGCAGAGCTTCATCAATAGGGTTTGAAAAGCACTGCTATTCTCCAGATAGTGCTCACTACATGAACGCTAACATAAATCAAAAATACTGGCATGTGTTCCCTGTAGTCACTACTGCTTAATCCGCTTACTCTAACCCTTCCCATCTTCACACAGGGTCATCTCTCCATGTAACCAACATATTCCCCTTTTCAAAAATCTTTTCTTTCATGAAGGTTTATAAATGCTTTATTGATTTTTCCACACAAGGCCAGTCAACTTCTGACTTCACAAGAAGAATCGAATAAAGTGGCTGAACCCACTGCTGTTTCCCTACCTACATAACTAAAGTATCACAACCCAGTTAATTTTTGTTCTACTAACTGACCTGGTCATAAAACAGCCACCATCAATCTCAGGGTCTCCAAAGGACAAAGAGTTTGCTGAGCTCCTGTCTAACTGCAAAGTTACAAGTCCACTGGCCAAATAACTTCATGGCTGGCAGAATTATCAGTCTCAGTCCTATGTCTAGAAAAATAAAATCTTGACCCGGCTTTTGATACCTGATTAATTTTCAACAAGCCAGTTAGTCAAAAAAGACTGTCATTCATATCACTTGCATTTTTAAACAAATTAGAATTGTTTATAAACTTGAAAATGTTCTTGTTCCTAATTTAATTAATAATTTTCAGCAATTTTTGAGAAAATGTTTATTTTTTATTATTACAGGTTATTAAAATAATATGCCACTTCATAGGTTCCTTATTTTATTTATACAGTTTATATTATTCATCCATAATTCTTTCTGTCTTCACTTTCTTTCTTTGAACACAACTAAGCATTTTGCACCTCAATTTTCCTGCTTCAAAAATTGAATAGCATAAATCAAAAAAAAATACACAATTCTACACTACACACACACACACAAACACATATATATACACATATATATATTTCTTCTCTACTTAAAAGTACAAAGGTTGATAAAATTGTCATTGGCATTATTAAGGTTTCAGAGAAAATAAAAAGTGGGAACAATTAATAAAAATGGCATTTTAAAAATTACATCAAATTTTAAACCAGGTGAGATTAATAAATTAAAAATTTGCTCTTACAATTTATCTCCTTAAAAAGTATTTTTTATTTTTTAACATTTTTCTTTTAATGTGATTTGTATACAAGAAAACTCCTCCATGTTACATGGACACTTTGATGAGTTTTGAAAAATGTATACACACATGTAAATACCACAGGAATCATGAACCAGAACGTTCCTTTCAACCTGAAGTTTTGTCTCATGTGTCTCTTTGTCATCAATTCACTCCTCCCACCATGACCCTTGGCAACCAATGATCTGCTTTCTGTTATTACAATATTTCTTTTTCTAGAATTTCATATAAATGGAATCATACAATATGCAATCCTTTGTGTCCAGCTTTTTTAAACTCAGTATACAGCTTTTGGGATTCATCCATGCTGTTGGCTGTATAAGCAGTTCACTCATTTTCATTGCCAAGAAGTATTTCATTATATGAATATAACACAGTTTGTTCTATCCATTCACATATAAGTTGTTTACAGCTGTTGACCATTATAAATAAAGCTGCTATGAACATTTGAGTATAAATGTTTATACTGATATGTATTTTCATATCTCTTGAGGAAATGCCTAGCAGCAGAATTTCTGGACTATATGTAAGTGTATGTTCAATTTTATAAGAAATTACCAAACAGTTTTCTATAGTCCTTCTGCCATTTTGTCTTCCCACAGCAATGAATGAGATATATAGCTGCTGTATACTTTCACCAACACTTGGTAGAGTCAGTCTCTTCAATTTAGTGAATCTAGTAGTAGTAATATCTCATTTTATTGAGGTGTAATTTACATACTTTACAGCTTAACAATTTTTAGTTAATTTATACATCATGGAATTATCATCAATATTCAATTTTAGAACAGTTTCGTCACCTCAAAGCTTTCCTTATGTTTGTTTGCAATCAATCCCCACTCCCACCGCCAGCCCCAGGCAAACATTAATCTCTTTTATCTTTATAAAGTTTTGAAATTTCTAAAAATTTCTTATAAATAAAATCATATAAGGTGTAGTCTTTTGTATCTGGCTACTTTGACTTAGCATAATGTGTGTGAGGTCTGTTTATGATGTTGCATGTATCAATAGTCTATTCCATCTTATTTTGAATTATATTTCAATATATGTATATACCACATTTTATGTATTCATTCACCAATTGGCACACATTTGGATTATTTCAGTGTAAGGTCTTAATGAATAATGCTGCTACAGGCTGAGTAACCTTTATCATAAAATGCTTGGGCCCAGAAGTATTTTGGATTTTGGATTTAGGATTTTTTTTTCAGATTTTGTAATATTTGCATTACTTACTGGTTCAGCATCCCTAATTTGAAATCCAAAATGCTCACATTAGTATTTCCTTAAAGCATCATGTCAACACTCAAAAGGTTAAAATTTTGAAACATTTTGGATTTCAGACTTTTGAATTATGAATGCTAAACCTGTACAAACAGTCACAAACAAATGTTTGTGTGAACCTGTTTTAATTTATCCTGAGAGGCTAACTAGGTATGAAATTGCTGGGTCATATGGTAAAGGTCATTTTGACTCTTTAATAAATTGCCAAACTGTTTTCCATTTCAAACCACAGTGTATAAGGGTCTCAATTGCTCCACATCCTCACTAACCCAGGTATTTTCAGTCTTGGGTTACAGCTCTTGTATTAAGTGTGTAACGATATCACACTGTGGTTCTAATTTGCATTTCAGTAATGACTAGTGATATCGAGCATCTTTCATGTGCTTGTTAGCCACTCATATTTGTGTTGTTATAATGTCTATTTAAATTATTTATATTCCACATTGTATTATAAATCATAACATCATTTTATAACCCATAAATATATACAACTATAATTTGTCAAATACTAATTAAAAATAAAAACTAAACAAATAAAATAATGTATCAATTTTTAAAATTAGATTGTCATCTTTTTAATATATTTTGGATAGAAGTCCTTTATTAGATATAGAACTTGCAAATATTTTCTCTAATATGGCTTGACTTTTGAAGGACAAAATATTTTAATTTTGTTAAAATCAAATTTATTGATTTTGTTATGTATGAATCAGACTTTTGTTGTCATATCTAAGAAATCATTGCTTAACCCAGAATTTCTTAATAGTGGAACTAAGTTAAATGTCTCCTTTTAAAAAATCAACATTCTTTTAAGGAATATAATAGAAGTCAGAGTCTCCACAACACTATATTCAAAAAACCATAATAAAAATCGAAGATAATTTGACATAGGAAGAATTAAAAAAATGTGATCCATTTTCAAGGGAAAGGCGTAGCAGTGAGACCAATTCTGAGATGATCTAGATATTGGAATTTTCAGGCAAGTTTAAAGAAACAATTATATCAATGATCTAAAGGAAAAAGGGCTTGCAATGAAGGAAAATAGAAAAAAATACTTTCTATTAAATATGTTTTTAATTGACAAGTAAAAATTATACATATTTGTGGCACACAGCATGATGATTTGGTATATATACATTGAGGAGTAGCTAAACCAAGATAATTAACATATATATCACCTTACATACGTATCACTTTTTTTTTTTGGTGAGCACAGTTAAAATTTACCTTCTTAGCAATTTTCAAATATACAATATGTGGTTATTAACTGTAGTCACCATGATATAAAATACATCTCTTGAAATTGTTCCCTCTAAGTGGTATTTTGTGACCTTTTACCAACATCTCCACAACCACTCTCACCAGTCTCGAGTAATCAATCACCACTTTACTCTCTGTCTCTATGAGTTTGACTTTTTTACATTTCACGTATAAGTTAGTGTGGAAAAAAAAAAAAAAAGTTAGTGTGGATATATCTTTATTTGCTTGGCTTATTTCACTTAACATAATATCTTCCAGGTTCATCCATGTTTTTGCAAATGACAGGATTTTCTTCTCTTTAAGGCTGAGTAATATTCCACTGTGTGTACATAATACTTTTCTTTACCCATTGTGTACATAATACTTTTCTTTACCCATTCATCAGTTAATGAACACTAAGTTTGATTCTGTATCTTGGCTATTGTAAATAATGTTCCAATGAGCACTAGAGTGCAGATTTCTCTTTAATATACTTATTTCATAACCTTTGGATAAATACCCAGTTGTGGGATTGCTAGATCATAGAGTAGTTTTATTTTTAATTTTTAGGAGCCTCCATACTGTTTCCCAGAAAGGCTATACTAATTTACATTCCCATCAACAACAGCATGCATGGGTTCCCTTTTTGCCACATTCTTGCTGACACTTTTTATCTTTCATCTTTTTGATAGTAGCCTTTCTGACAGGTGTGAGTGATGTCTCATTGTGGTTTTAATTTGCATTTCCATGATTATTAGTGATGCTGAGCATTTTTTCATACATCTATTGGCCACTTGTATGTCTTCTTTTGAGAAATATCTATTCGAGTTCTTTGTCAATTTTTTAATCTGAGTATTTGTTTTCTTGCTATTGACTTGAGTTCTTCATATATTTTGGATATTAACACCTTAACAGATGTATGGTTTGCAAGTATTTTCTCTCATTCTGTAAGTGTTTCTCTTTAATCTGTTGATTATTTTCTTAGCTGTGCAGAAGATTTTTAGTTTTATGTAATCTTCTGTTTTGTTGCCTGTGTTTTAGGGTTATACCCAAGAAAACATTTGCTCAGACCAACATCATGGAGTTTTTCCACTGTTTTCTTGTGGAAACAAAAACTAGTTTTAGTTTCAGATCATACATTTAATTCCTTAGTCAATTTTAGTTGATATTTTTAGATGCTCTAAGATAAGAATCCAATTTCATTCTTCTGCATGTGGATATCCAGTTCTCACAGCACTATGTATTCATTTATTGAAGACATTCTCATTTCCCCATTGTGTGTTCTTGGCACTTTTTTTGAAGTTCTGTTAACTATAGAATTGTGGATTTATTTCCAGGTTCTCTAAACTCTTCCATTGTTCTATGTGTTGTTTTCATACCAGTATCATGCTATTTTGATTCCTATAGCTTTGTAGTATATTTTGAAATCAGTTAGTGTGATGTGTCTGGTTTTGTTCTTTTTACTCAAGATTGCCTTGGTTATTTGTGGTCTTTTGTAGTTCAACACAAATTTTAGAATTTTTTTTTCTGTTTCTGTGAAAACTATCTTCGACTTTCGATAGAGATTGCCTAGAATATGTAGATCATTTGGGGTAGTATGAACATTTTAACAATAGTAATTCTTCCAATCCATGAACATGGAATATATTTCCATCTATTTGTGTCTTATTCAATTTTATTCATCAATGATTTTTAATTTTCAGTGTACAGATCTTCACTGGCTTAGCTAAGTTTATTCCTAAATATGTTATTTTTTGTAGCTATTGTAAATGAAATTGTTTTCTTGATTTCTTTTTCAAATAGTTTGTTGTCAGTGAACAGAAATACTACTTATTCTCATGTCTTGATTTTGTATCTTACAACTTTACTATAATCCCTTACTAGCTCTACGAATTTTGGTAGGGATTCCTTAGGGTTTACTATATATAGGATCATGTGGTCTGCAAACAGAGACAATTTAACTTCTTTCTTTCCAATCTGGATGCCTTTTACCCTGAAGAATTTTCTATGTGGTCGTAATAAGAAAGGGTATTCTGCTGCTGTTGAACAGAATGATCTGCTCGGGCCATTGGTATAAAGAGTAGTTCAAGTCCAATGTTTCCATATATATAAATTCCATATATATATTCCATATATATTCCACATATATTCCATATATATATTCCACATGTACCATATATATATTCCACATATATTCCATATATATATTTTACATATATTCCACATGTATATTCCATATATATTCCATATATATTCCACATATATTCCACATATATTCCATATGTATAGTGTATGCGTATATATATACACACACAATTATTATATCTTCTTAAAGAACTTCTTGAAAAGCCTTTATTGGTATATAATGACATTTTTGTCTCATTTTAGTTTTTGACTTACAGTCTATATTATCTGCTGTAAGTATAGTGGCCTCTGTTCTCTTTTGGTTTCCAATTGCATCAAATATGTTTTTCCATTCTTTCACTTTCACACAATCTATGTGTCTCCTTAGTGGTGAAGTGAGTCTTTTGGAGGCAGCATATAGTGAGACCTTGAGGTTTTTTTGTTTGTTTTGTTTTGTTTTGTTTTTGTTTTTGTTTTTGTTTTCACTCAACCAGTTTACATCTTTTGATTACATAATGTAATCCATTTACCTTCAAGGTAATTATTGATGGGTAAAGATTTACTACTGCTATTTTGTTATTTTTTTCTGGTTGCTTTGTAGATCTTTTATTTTTCTTCCTCTCTGTTGTTTTCTTTTGAGTTTAGAAGATATTCTCCAGTGACAGACTTTGATTCCTTACTTTCTATCTTTGATGTGTCTACTGTAGGTTTTTGTTTTGCAGTTACCATGAAGCTTACATAAAAATCTTCTAACAGGCTGTTTTAAGCTGATAACAACTTATCTTTGATCACATAAAACAACAACACTTTTACTCCATCTTCATGCACACATTTTATATTTTTGATATCACAATTCACATCATTTTATATTGTGCATCCATTGACAAATTATAGCTATTAATATTTTAACAGTTTGTCTATTAACTTTTACACTAAAGATATAAGTGATTTACATGCTATACATTACTAGAGTATTCTGAATTTGACTTATTTTTATCCATGAGTTTTATACTTTGTGTGTGTGTGTGTGTGTGTGCTACCAATTAATGTCCTTTTCTTCCAGCTTGAAGAACTTTTTTAAAGCATTTCTTGTAAGACAGATCTGCTGACAATGAACTCTTTCAGCTTTTCTTTGTCTGGGAAAGCCCTTATCTCTCCTTCATCTCTGAAGGACAATTTTTCCAGGCACAGTATATTTGGTTAGCAGGTTATTTTTCCCCAGCACTTTGAATATATCATCCCATTCTCTCTTCGTCTGTTAAGTTTTTCCTATAAAATCCTCTGCTAAAAATCTTGAAAGTCCCTTATATGTTATTTGCTTTCTTTTCTTTTGCTGCTTTCAGGATCCTCTCTTTGTTTTTTCATTTTTGACGATTTTGTTATATAATATGTCTTGATGTAGTCTTTTTGGGGTTGAGTCTGACTGGAGACATTTGACCTTCCTGTACCTGGAAATATATATCTATTTCCAGGTACAGGATTTACTTCCAGGTACAGGAAAGAGATATAGCTATATATCTATATACATATAGATATAGATATATCTATTTCCAGGTACAGGAAAGTCAAATGTGTGTGTGTGTGTGTGTGTGTGTGTGTATCTTTCTCTAAATCTAAAAAGTTTTCACATATTACTTCTTTAAGTAAACTGTATCCATTTATCTTTTTCTTCTCTTTCATTAACTTTTAAAACTCAAACGTTTGCTATTTTCATACTGTCCCATGAATCCCATAAGCTTTCTTCATTCTTTTTTATCTTCTTTTTTCTCCTCTAATTATATGTCTTCAAATAACTGGCCTTTGAGTTCACAGAATATATCTCCTGCTTGATTGAGTCACTGCTGATGCTCTCTATTGCATTTTTTATTTTATTCATTGTACTTTTAAGCTCTTGAGTTTCTTTTTAAAAATAATTTAAATTTTTGTTAAATTTCTCATTTGATCATTTTTTGTTTCCTTAATTTCATTGAATTGTTTCTCTGTATTTTCTTGTAGTTCACTGAGCTTTCTTAAAACAACTATTTTGAACTCTTCCTCACTCATTTCATATATCTCCATTTCTTTGTGATTAACTACTGGGAGATTATTGTTTTCTTTTGGCAATGCTATGTGTTTTTGGTTTTTCATGTTTCTTGCTGCTTTATATTGATGTCTGTGCATTTGATAGAGCAGTAACCACTTATAGCCTTTACAGGTTAGCTCTCCTGTGGAGAGACCTTCCCCTTTGGGGAGTATGAGGGCACTTGCTGGGTGAAGTGCAGCAGTTCTGGTACCAGTGTGGGTGTCAGCTGTGTAGTCTCTGTGCAGCTGTGTCAGCTGAAGTCAGTGTTGATAAATATTGCAGGGATCCTCAGCAGCCAGTATGTGGATATTTGCAGTGACAACAAGGGTTGTTGGGGTCTTTGGTGGTGATGGCTGCTAAGGTCCTCACGATTTCTTTTTCTCCCACCAGGAAAGTTGTGGTCAGGGGATCCCTCTTGGTACTATGTCTGGCTCATAAGCTTGCTAGCAGTCATGGTGGAACTGGTGTCTGATGAATGGCACCCCTGCAAGAGTCACAGAGCTGAGGTCTGAAGCTCAGGCATGAATGGAGGAATTATGACTCTGGGATTGAGCAAGTAATGGCACCGACAACCAGGGCACAGGCATCTCTACTGTCACGTTGGTAACTGAATGTAAGGTACAGATGCTTACATTAGGTGTAAGGTGTAAGGTGAAGCAGCCTGGAAAGCCAAGAATGGAAGCACATATATGAACAAAGTTACAGCGGCTCCAGGGTTAGGGTAAGGTCTAGCTCTCTATGGCAGCTGAGTCAGTACCTGAGGCTAAGGCACCTCTATTGCTGCCTTGGTAACAGTAGCTGATGCACAGATGCTTATGAAGTAGACAGGTAGCCAAAATGAGAGCACAGATGTGTGCACAATTAGTGCAACTCCAGGGTGAAGGCAGGTTCAAGTTCTCTGTAGTAGGTAGGCAAGACATGGTCAGGTGCATCAGGGCTTGGCTCTCGGGTGTAGAGGGTGAAACAGCTCAATATGACAATGGCCCCAGTGTATAAGCTGTGAGTGGATTCAGTGTAGCTGCAGAACCCTGGTCTGGAGTGTGAGCACTTCCACAACAGCCAAGGTCTAGCATCAAAGCATGCATAGGGTGAGAGAGGCAGTGACTCCTTTCCCAAAGCAGCTCAACGGTTGCCACTTCTTGAGCAGGAAAGGGATGTGGAACCATCATCTCCCTTCTGGGGGTTCCCAGTAGGAATAGCTCTTGGTTACCTGAGTGGCAAGACATCCTTGTGTTCTTAGTGGAGTAGGCTGATGGGGACCATGGTGGTTCCCACCCTGTAGCTAATAGTGATAATCTGCTTTTTCATTCTTTGCTCCTAGCTGTTTCCTGGTATCTCAGGTATGGCAATCTCATCAACAATACTTTCTATGTGGATATTCTACTTTGCTGTTGTTTGTGTATTTGTTCCACTCTATTGCTTCAGATCTTTTAATGTGAATTTGAGTCTCTTTGGGCTACTTCTGTTTGTGAATAGCTGTCTATATTTGTTTTTGTGTGGGGGTATGAGGCTGGTATCCCCTACTCTGCCATCTGGGTGACATCACTCAAGAAATTATATTTTGAAAATCGAAATTTTAAAACTGAAAAGTACAAAATCTGATCTTAAAATGTTACTAGAGGCTGGGAACAGTGGTTCACACCTGTAATCTCAGCACTTTGGGAGGCTGAGGCAGGTGGATCATGAGATCAGGAGTTGGAGAGCAGCCTGGCCAATATGGTGAAACCCCATCTCTACTAAAAATACAAAAAAAGAAAAAAAAAAAAGGCTGCGGATGGTGGCACATGCCTATAGCCCCAGCTACTTGGGAGGCTGAGGCAGGAGAATCGCTTGAACCTGGGAGGCCAATATTGCAGAGAGCCAAGATTGTGCCACTGCACTCCAGCCTGGGCAACAGAGTGAGACTCCATCTCAAAAACAAACAAATTTAAAAAAATGTTACTAGATGGGCTTATAAGAATAGTAGAGATGTCAGTGGAAAGAGTGAACCTGCAGATAGGGCAATAGAAACTATCCAAATGAAGAAGACAGAGGGAAAAAAAAGATTGAAAACATACTGAACAGCACCTCAAGGACCTGTGAAATATTATCAAAATGTCTAACTGGAATGGTATGGTTTGGATGTCATATCTCCTCCAAATCTCATGTTGAAATGTGACTTCCAATGTTGGAGGTGGTCCTAGTGGGAGGTGTTTAGGTCATGGAGGCAGATCCATCATGAATGGCTTGGTGTTTCCTCATGGTAATGAGTTCTCACTCTATGAGCTTATGTGAGATCTAGTTGTTTAAGAGCCAGGTACCTACTCCCTCTTTCTCTTGCTCCCTCTCTCATCACATGATATGCCAGTACCCCTTCACCTTGCAATGATTGTAAAGCTTCCTGAGACCCTAACCAGAAGCAGATGCCAGCATTATGCTTTGTGTACAGCCTACAAAAATATGACTCAAATAAACCTCTTTTTAAAATAAATTATCTAGTCTCAGATATTTCTTTATAGCAGTGCAAAACTGACTAACACAAGGGTATGTGGAGTCCCAGAAAGAGAAGAGGGAATGGTAGAGATAATATATTTGAAAAAATATTGGCCAAAAACTTCCTAAATTTGTGAAAAACATAAATTTAGTGAAATAAATTTAGTGAAATGTGAAATAATTCATATTCAATTATTTCAACACACCAAACAGAATAAATATGAAATTAATAATACATAGGCATACATAGTCAAACTGGTGGGAACCAAATACAAAGATAAAATCTTGGAAACAGAGGAAATAACACATTGGATACAGAATTCAAATAATTGCTGTGCTCTCATCAGAAACAAAAACTGCATAAGAAAATAGAACATCTTTAAAGTGCGTAAAGAAAAAAAAAAACTGTCAAACTGAACTTTTATATCCAGAAAAAAAAAAAAATCCTTCAAAAATACAGGCAAAATAAAAACACTTTTAGATAAGAGAAGACTAGGAGTATTTATTACTGGAAAGACCTACATTGCCAGAAATGCTAAAGAAAGTTCTTCAGGCTGAAGGAAAATAATACTAGATAGAAACTTGGATCTTTAGGAAGGAATGAGGAAAATGATAAATATCTGAGTAAATACAAAAGACTACATTTTTGTTTTAATTTATTTATCACACATTGTTTAAATCTGTGTTTAAACTGTAGGGTTAATAATGTACGCAGATAAATTACTTATGAAAATTACAGAATAAAAGAAGGTGGGAATTGGTAAAGGGCCTATACAGTTGAAACATTTCTATTATGTTGGTGCAAAACCAATGGCAAAACTGCAATCACTTTTGCACCAACCTAATACATTTTACTTTGATTAAAAAAATTAACATTAAAGTGTGGAAATTTATGGTTGTATATTGTAACACCTAGAGTAACCCTAAAATACATATAACACAAAAGCACATAGCTAAAAAGCCAATGTAAAAAACATAATTCTAAAAATTCTAAACATATTTGTGTAATCTAGAATAAGACAGCAAAGGAGAAATAAAGAAATGAAAAACAGAGAAAGAAAAAACAATAAATTTTTTACATAATAGACCTAAATCCAAAGATATTAATAATTACATTAACTATAATGGATTAATAACTCCAATTTAAAAGTAGAGGTCATCAGACATTAAAAAAGCAAGACTCTATGTTATCTGCATAAGATGCATTTTCAATATAAAGACATGGATAGTTTAAATTAAATTTATGGAAAAATAAATTGTAACAGTAATTATAGCATCACTAGATTGTCTATCATAGCAGCTTTATTTATAATAGAGCAAAACTAGAAAGCCAACATTCTATCAACAGAGAATTGGAAAAACAAACCAAGATTCATTCATATAATGGAATAATACCTGGCAATAAAAAATAACTAACTATTGATATATCCAATAGCATGGATACATCTCAAACACATTGTGTTGAGGGAAAGAAGCTTCATACAAAACAGATTCCATTTTGATTCCATTTATATTCAGCTCTAGAACAGGAAAAACTAACTAGTGGTGAAAAATATCAAAGCAGTGGGGCCGGGTGCAGTGGCTCATGTCTGTAGTCCCAGCACTTGGGGAGGCCAAGGCCAGCAGATCACTTGAGGTCAGGAGTTTGGGACCAGCCTGGGCAACATAGCAAAACCCCATCTCTACTAAAAATACCCCCCCAAAAAAAGAAAAAAAAATAGCCGGTTGTGGTGGTGCATCTGTAATCCCAGCTACTGGGAAGGCTGAGGCAGAAGAAACGCTTGAACCCGGGAGGCAGAAGTTACAGTGAGCTGAGATCACGTCACTGCACTCCAGCCTGGGCGACAGAGTGAGACTCCATCTCAAAAAAATAAAAGTGGTTATTTCTGGGTGGTTTGGGGCGAGAATTGACTGAGAAGGATCATGAGGGAATTTTCTGGGAGATGGTAACAAATTCTATAGCAGATTCTATAGCAAAATCACCATAGTGGTTACACAGGTAGATGCAATTGTCAAAACTTGAAAGTACACTTTTTATAAGTATATTTCATTGCATGCAAATTTTACATCAAAAGAAAAAATGTAAAAAGTATTGAATACTACTTTGTGATATGCATGATAAGTGTTCAGGGGAAAGTGTATTAATGTCTGCACTTTCATTGGAAATGCAACTAAAAATAGATATATTGAGGAATATAGGAATAACTAGATGAATGGATATGTGACAAAGCAATATAGTATAATGTTAATAGCAGAATCCAGATAGTTGTTTAGACAATGATCACTGTAAGATTTTTCAGCTTTACCATGTTTACAATTTTTCTTACCAAAAGTTAAAAAAATGCATATTAAAATAAAAGGAGTAGAAACGAGGGACAGAAGCACACAAGCAGCTTAACTGTGTCTTGTTTACTCTTTAAAATAAACATACAAAATGTCCAGAAGGAAATAGAGCAAAATATTACGATTTTAAGGACTCCAGTGCAGAGATCCCACTAACACTTCTCTGTATGCTTGAAATATTCCATAATTTAATTTTTTATAGAATATAAGTGGATAAAATACAATGCAGAAGATTATAAAGGACAATGGACTGAGTCACAGAACCTGGCACGTTCATCTCCACTTAGTTATTGACTGTGGGTCTGGTACTAATGACAAAAAAGGTCCTCAGTTCCCTCATTTGTAAAGTAAGAAGTTTGCACTGGGTGATCTTTCAGGGATTCATTTGATTTCTACAATTCCACAAATCAAAAATAGACTAACGTAATAAAAAGTGTAATTTTAGGAAATTCCTTCTGAGAAAATGTTCAGCGTGAGCCAAAAAGATTCGAAAAGTTAATCATGCAAGTGGTCAAGGAATTAATATGTGCATAGGAAAATTATGACCTTTATGCTTTTACTCAACCTAAACTCAATAAAGTAATATAAAAGTAGAGGGGAAATCATATCACTAAAAATCCCAAAGCCAAGAAAAGGCAGCAAATTTAGTTTTTAAGATCTGATTTATGATATTTATTCTTCCAATTAAATGGGGCCTTCAGAACTCCACTTTAAGTCTTATTTCTTCATTCCTATAAAATGACGGTGAGAATCAATGACCATTAAGAATGCCGTCAATTGTAAAATTCTGTTATTATAATTCTATTTGGATTAAATATAAGTGAGTGTGTATTATTAAACTTTTACCTATCCTCCCATAACACTATCACCTCTACCTAACCATCATAGTTAGTAGGAAGGTGAAGAATTCACTCTGTAAAATCTTTGCTAAATAGTGTGATTTTTTGAGAGCCACAGCTGAGTACTGTCATTAACAATCCCTACCAGACAGCCACTCAGAACTGATGTTGCCAATGTATTGTACACAGTGGACAAATTAATCTTACAAAACTATTGGGATTACAATTTCAATGTAGCATTTAAAGATGTAAACACAGGGTATTCTTGGAGAGCACACTGCATGCTGCCATGTTGCCTATTATAGCATCCTCTCTTGGGAGCCAACATCATATCCCAATAGTACATAAAAAGGGCATGCAGACATCATTTTAACAAAGAAAAGACAGAGATGAAAAAGAGAAACCGATGTATTTAATATCCACAAGTACCTGTTACTTGCTAATTCCATATCCCTTTATGGAATCTACCCTACTGAGCTTAAAACACTGTTTTTGGTTATCAACTAAGTTGGACATATAAGAACTGTGTTTCTGGCCATAAGATAAAACTTTTATCCACTTCAAAAAAAAAAAAAAAACAACAACAACAACGGTGAGAAGAGGGGGAGATTTTTATCATAGTAAAGATGCAGACAAGTTGCATAGATAAATTTGAAGAGATAAAAAAACTCTTGTCTGCAACATCTTTACAATTATATTCTTTAGGAAAGAATGTCTGAAATGTAACAACTACTGCTACTTCTCAAAATAGATAAACAGGCAGATTTTCCCCCTTAGAGGGAGGCTATTTCCAATCATTTCTTATTTTGTGAACATCTTATTTTGAGTCAAAAGTTAGTTCCTAAATCCCATTTTGTAGGGCAATATTTCTTACCTGACAAAAAAAGTCTTTAAGAGTTTTTAACATCATCTTCTTTATCAAAAATTAAAATACATGTCCATGAAGAAACGTATCTGCTTTGAAATACAATGCTGTATTGAAGCTTTTGCTTTTTAATTAGATTTAGAGCACTTTCCTGTTTTTCTTCCCTCTTTACCACTTTCTTTAGTTCCTCTTTCTTTATTCTTGTTATTTGATTTTTCCCCTTCTCATACGTAACATGTGTATTATTTCTCAATGTCCTAATGTGGTTAACACTTAAGTCTTTCTCAATGAGGTCTAGAAGGAAATATGTCCTATAGGATTCTGTCTTGCCAAAAAGCTTTTGCTAAGGAAGCTAAGGAAGAAATAAAAGGATATTAAAAAAATCTATTTTTGTCATT
Source organism: Macaca nemestrina (assembly GCF_043159975.1). Taxonomy (NCBI): domain Eukaryota; kingdom Metazoa; phylum Chordata; class Mammalia; order Primates; family Cercopithecidae; genus Macaca; species Macaca nemestrina. Next base: position 88,809,109 of record NC_092129.1, read on the forward strand.
ATGTATCTGAAAGTAACCTGCCAACTAGAATAAAACTTGCTTAGTGCTCTAGTTACATAATTATATATAATTAATTATGCTTAAGTTTAAACTGGAATCTCTAATGTTCAAATAAAGCAGTATTATGCCATAGAGACATCCTTCATTTTTAAGAATGGATATAAGCTTCAGGTAGTTGTAAAGTCCACTTATCCATTTTAAACAATAGCTTTATATATGCTGCGAAACCAGAGCTCCATGAAGAATTAATAGTGGCTACATGCAATAGACAACATTAGGCAACAATAAAAGGAGTTTCAGGTTTTTGCTTAATTTCATGCATGGCCATCTCTAGTTAGTCTAAAGGCATTTCTATAATTTTTGGATGCACTTCTGTGTCACTGTTTTGAAACCCCAAGAGAGACATAAATTAGAAAATAAACATTAACTAGAATGACTCGGGGAAAAATATCTTTTTTGAAATCTCTTTTTTGTTGTTATTATTTCTCAAGGAGCAGTCAGAGTCAAACGAGTTCAATCTCCCATAGTCAGGCTGTAAAAGTATAAAAAATAATGTTATTATTTCTGTGGCTTATATTTTTTTTTTTCGAGAGGAAAGGAGGACAAATGTTTTGTATTTCTCATGTAGCTTAAAACTGGGGATGGTGGTGGGGGCTGGAGATGGATGGAGAACAGCATGGTGACTTCTTTTTAGGAATATTCTGAAGATCCTGAGATTTCTGGATTACTCAGAGAAGAGATGAAACTATTGCTTGTCTCTTATCCCCATGTCTCATAGGCAAATCCATTTTAAAGAAAGACATTCTGGTTCCTCTAATATGTCAGTGTGTAGGAGATGAGTTCCATTATCCCACACAGAGCTCCTCTAAACCCTCTAAATTCAAGTTAATAGTAATACAGTTTATTTATTTATTCCATTACTTTGGAGCAAATAAGACAACAGAATGTGGAAAAAAAGGAGGAGGGGTGCTCAATGTCACTGCAGGGCCTGTATATATAGGTAAGGCAGGATAGGAGGGTTGCTAAGCAAAATAGTTAGGCTTGAGAATTACTTTCTGAGAAAAGTTGCCAAATCCCTTTCATGTTGGTAAACAATCTCATGCTAAACAGCAACTGTCTTCCTGATAAGTTAACATGACCTGATTATCCAAAAATGCTTACCAAAGACTAGGTGTTCTTTCTATTTTACCATGAAGCCAGAATTTGCTGGGAGGTTTTTGTCATCTTTTTATCATAATACTGGATTCATCATCATTTCACTAGACATCTTTCTACTCCCTCCCCACTGTTTTCACAAACAGTTCCAAAAGAGGAACAAACAAATCATTTGAAGAGAGCTAATTATGGATCTGTAAAAAGAATTTAAAAGCTAAACAAACAAGACCATTCTTGGAGACACATGGAACCAAAAAGATAGATTGCTTGAAATGTTGTATTTCCATATTTTAAAGTGAAACTGCTCAATACTATTAATAACAACTTAAATAGGAACACAACAAGAGCATTCACAGTCTAATTATATGATTAATGAAAAACAAATTCCTTGATGTCATAAAATTCTATTTTTCAAATAGATGTATGTGTTTTCCTGGTAAATAACCATGCTTTCTAAAAAATTTCTTTTCTGAAGCATGGTTTTCACCGTGACTGTTGAAAGAAAATATGTTTAAAAATTCTAAAGACATAGGTTAGTATGTGAGTTACACTCCACAAATAAATACTAAAGAAAAGACTAAACACATTGCAAGATAAGAGACTTATAATGGGAGAATTAGGTGGCCAAAATGCAAATCTAAACATTTCTTTATTTTCTCCTTCGTGTAGGCAAATGAATATGGTTAAATATGAAATTCTCTCAATTTGTCTTGTCTTTCTAGCCACAGCTCAACTGACTCTTTAGGCATGTGGCTTTGCTCTCAACTGGCAACCCAGAAAAAGTGAACTTTTTAGACTTGTCAGGAAGTACATCTTGAACTCACCACTATCTCACGCAAATTAAAAGCTGCATTCATAGAAATTATATTTGTCAGATGCACAGTGTGCCAATAGTTTCTCTCATTCTGTGGGTTCTCTGTTTACTCTGTTGAGAGTTTCTTTTGCTGTGCAGAAGCTCTTAAGTTCAATTAGGTCGCATTAGATCAATTATTGCTTTTGTTGCAATTGCTTTTGGCGTCTTTGTCATAAAATCCTTGCCTCCATTTCTATGTCCAGGATGGTGTTGTCTAGGTTGTCTTCCAGGGATTTTATAGTTGTAGGTTTTGTATTTAAATCTTTAATCCATCATGAGTTGATTTTTGTATATGGTGTAAGGAAGGGGTCCAGTTTCAATCTTCTGCACATGGCTAACCAGTTATCCCAGCACCATTTGTTGAATAGGGACCCATTTCCCCATTGCTTGTTTATTCAGCCCCTATAAGGAACTTAAACAAATTTGTAGGAAGAAAACAAACCACCCCATTACAAAGTGGGCAAAAGAATGAACACTTTTCTAAAAAAGGCACATGTGGCCAACAAGCATATGAAAAAAAGCTCAATATCACTGATCATTAGAGAAATGCAAATAAAAACTACAATGAGATACCATCTCATACCAGTCAGAATGGCTATTATTTAAAAAATCAAAAAATAACGGAAGCTAGAGGGGTTGTAATAAAAAAGGGAGGGAACACTTATATACTGTTTGTGGGAGTATAAACTAGTTCAACCATTGTGGAAAGCATGCGGCAATTCCTGAAAGAGCCAAAAACAGAACCGCCATTAGACCCAGCAATCCCATTACTAGGTATATTCGCAGAGGAATATAAATCATTCCACTATAAAGACACCTGCATATGAATATTCACTGCAGCACTATTCACAATAGCAAAGATATAGAATCAACCTAAATGTCCATCAATGACAGATTGGATAAACAAAATGTGGTACATACACACTGTGAAATACTATGCAGCCATGGAAAACAATGAGATCATTTCCTTTTCAGGGACACGCAGGCAGCTGGAGGCCATTATCCTTAGCAAACTAATGAAGGAACTGAAAACCAAATACCACATGTTCTCACTTATAAGTGGAAGCTAAACGATAAGAACTTATGAACACAAAGAAAGGAACAACAAACACTGGAGTCCACTTGAGAATGGAGGGTAGGAGTAGGGAGAGGAGCCAAAACAATAATTAATGGGTACTAGGCTTAGTACCCGGGTGACGAAATAATCTGTACATGAAACCCTCATGGCATGAGTTTACCTATGTAACAAACCTGCACATGTACCTCCAAACCTAAAATATTTTTTTTTAAAAAAAGAAGTGCCATTTGTATACAGCTGTCTACATTGCATGTAGCTCCAGTTTTTGTGACATCTACCTGATGATTAGGTTGGACTATTAGACCTAAGCTGAGTCTCCTCCTTCTCATCACTTGCAGGATTTTTCATCCCACACATAACTAATTTGTCAATGTCAGTTTCAGTAAAAAAAATTGTAAGTTTGATGAGGGCAGGAGGCTATGGCTCTTGCTCACTACTGTTCTCTCACTATGGTTAAATATGAAATTTCCTGCTGTTCCATTTCCTGCCTGTTGCAGAATACAGAGCAGACATTAAATAGATGACTACTGAATGAATAAACTTTAGACTTGCTTTCACTGCCTTTTGCTTTCTCAAGATGCTACCACTAGTTTTTATTACACTTACATGTGTGTTTACCATAGGCTATAGTTAAGAAATATATTTCCTGGGATTATACAATGTTCTATTTTGACCCAGGAGATAAATTTCCTATAAGGCTGAATACCCTGAAATAGTTGCACATCTCCCGAGAAATCTATTTATTCTCTTGATGTTGACTCTGTGCATATTGGAATTGTTTCCATCTTTGTATTGGCTGCTGGAGAGCTAAAACCTAAATGTGCAGCCCAAGTCTCACAAGCACATAGGGGTTCACAATAGGCATTTGGTTCCATAGTTACACTCTATTCTCCACCCTTCCCTCCTTCTCTGGCTTTCCCTTGGCTTTCATTTCCCTCACTTAGTTTTAAATTTATTTTATGTATCTTTGTAAGTCACCTTAATTTCTTTTTGAAACAAGGTGGGACATAAATAAATTGATTTTTTTCCCTTCATGACAGAAGTTATTAACTTTGCTGAAGAGGAGAATGGGCCAAGGAAGACAAAATATAGACTTCAGCAATGTATGGCTGATTTTAAGAGACCTTGGGGATACCTTGTGAAGAGAAGATACTATTTCTAACCCACTTTGTATAGTTTTAGTTTTATGTAGAGCACAAGACAATTGTACAATGTCAACCCTTTTTATTATGTTATATCCATTATGTTAATGCTACAAAATACGTAAAAATTAAAAAAGAAAGGAAAGAATGTAACTGGACCCAAAGAAGCTTCACTTTTACTTATGGTCAGAACATTAGAAATAAAGAACATTGATGAAACTGTAAAAATATGTGAAAACCATTGGTACCAAGCAGACAGAATAAACTCTCACTCTTGAATTATGCTTTGAGATATGCACCCTCCCCTCCATCCTTCTCTCATTCTCAGAGAAAATTATCAATTTTTCATGAGAGGTAGATTCTCAAGAGGCAGACAAATAGACCAATGCTAGATAATAGTAAATAATCATAATTTTTTAAGAACTAATACTTCAGTTGAATAGTTTATGCAGAAATGCAGTTGCATTTTATAATAATCTCACAAAATTATGATAATTGTCAATCTGAATATAGGATATTTATCTGTTTGTTATTACTAACCCTACAATTACATATCAGGTACATTGAACTGAAAGGAAGAAACAATGACAAAGGAAAGCATGCACACATGTGTGCGTGCACACACACACACACTGTCTCTCTGTCATCTGCCCCAAATAACAAAAGCATCTCTGCCACAAGAATTGTGCCCATCTCTGCTCCAGGTTCAGATAGAGAACTACGGCCAGTCTATTTTAGCACACCCATTTAAATTCTGTACATCTTTATAAATGCAGTTATCATTACCATTGTTGCCTTATCACTCTCCATGATTGCTCTCTTTCAGTCAAGTACAAAGGCAGCCTGACTATAAATGTTTTGTCATAAAACTGCTATTCAAACAATAAAAAAGGGTTATAATAGTACTAAAAATAATTTACCCCCAAGGCTGCTGCATACACTGGCAGTGTGCAGATTGAGGGGCACAAAATACCTCCAGCCACATTCTCACTACCCTCTAGACTCTTCTGCATCTGTACTTATATCTGCATCGTTTCAAAGACATTTCAGACATTATCACATGGCCAGAATATCTAGGACCTTTTTAGTATATGATTTTTAAACATGCAAATTATTTTTAGCAAAATTATCATTATTGTACTTAAGAAATAAGAGATAAATTAGATAGAGAGTTTGTATCATTCAAAGAGAAAGTTACATTTAGATTCTTTAGCTTGGGAGCAGCTGGGTAAAAATGCAGTGTGTATATATATATAATAAAAATATTTCATACAACATATCACATATCTACATCATAGATACATGTATATATCACATACAAATATACATATAACACATACTTATGTCATATATAGAAACATACATATATTACACATACATACATCATATATATTATATATACACAGATATAACACACACATATATATATTACACATATACACATACACCCACGTATAAAATCTTTACTTTGAAAATGCTTTTGTGGCATCAGGACTGGCTGTGCACTGCCACCCAGGGGCTGTCTACAACATTTTAACACTGCTATCTTGCCAAGAGGCATTCAAAGTCATTACCGAATGCATCCTGGACAGCCCTTCATTGTAGTTGTTAGCATTCCCATTGCATTTTCCTGTAGTTTTGGTGTCATTTCCCATATCATGAATGCACATTTCAAAGAAAGGCAGAGAAAAGAAGAGAAAAAAGAATGCCAAACAAGCAAAAGACCACCTAGAAGGAGACAAATTATACTGACAAGGCTGACGAAAAGGAATAAGAAAAGGGGAAAGACAGGAAGGAGGAGGTTTATCAGGGCTTCATGCCCACTGCTCTGGGTAAATATCCTTCCTTGTAACAATAAAGAAATAAAGTACAAAGAAAGGATAAAGCAGAAGATTACAGACCTGGTCGGTGTTTGATAAATGGCACTCTACTTCACTTTGCTTATTGTGTACTTCATACCTCACTCCTGAATATGGAAGAGAATTTTATTAAAGATTTAGCCACGGTGGTGGTGGTGACTGGCTCACAGTAATTTTCCTACAAAGTAGTTTAATCTATCACAGGGCAGACAGTGCACCTTCTTACCATGTATCATATCTGTCTATTGAGTAAGTGCTATCCAAATCCAATTTCTTTTCATTTTTGGAACCTGTGATGCATATTCAAGATACACTTTCGTTTTGTCTTTGCCCTAAATTGGGTGCTGTATGAGATGGGAGAAAAAAAGTATTAATAAAAAGGAAATATGCACTCTACAGTTTCCATATCATTCTGGTCATTTTTTGTATTTTATAAAAACAAACTGCATAAGTTTAATGGCATATGATATTGATCACATGTAGAGTCCCCAAAACCTTTTATATTTATGAATATGAATGTGAAGCATTGCATCACTGATTATAAAATGAACTTAGAAAATCATTATAGTCAAGTTCCAGTTTTGATCTTTGCGGAGTTATTCCATTCAATAATGAGGTGACTCATCCAATAATATGGAAACTGTTTCAACCAAAATCATTCAGCAGTTCATTATGTGGTAAAATGTAAATCCAGAAATGTCTAAGCAAGGTATCTTTCTGTAATTCTGTTACGGAATCACAGAAATTAGAAAAGCCCTGCGAGGTCACTCACTTCATCTGTTCCTGGTATCAGAGTGCTCTCAGCAAAATATTTTCAAATATAGAGCCTATTCTCCCATTATGAGATTCTATTATTTCTTCTTTCATTGCATTACTTTTTTTCACAATGATGAATTGTTTTCTAACCTGACAATCATTGCCTTTAAACGTTATTGGACTTTTTGTAACAAATAAATAATTCTGCCCTTACCTACTTGTAACTAATCCTTCTTATTACTGCTATATCCTTCTTATAGACACTCTTTAAAACAGACCTCACACATTATTTTTAAAAATAGAAGGTTAACTAACATATATTTTGGCCAGTAAAATGTACATTGAGAATCACTAACTGGTATTGTCTGAAAGTTCCCTCGAGGACCCAGAGATCTTAGACAGTCACTTCCTATCTACTAACAATGTAAAAAGTATACCTATCTGTTCAATTTCCAAGCTTTTTTCACTCTCAGCAACTTGGTAATCAGTACACTTTGTTTAGCCCCAAATACAAACATAAAATTTTGGAAAAATTTAAAGTAGCTCTTTATTAAGAAGAGTTTGAGCACCCCCTCAACCTGATCCAAGTCCTATAATTTAAATATGAGAAAATAATTAAATCCCAGAAAGTAATTTATGTGGTAAAACAACTGATTAATTTACAATTAGAAAACACAGATCTTTAAGTCTAAAAAGAGTCTCAGATGCTGTGACCTCTGGTAAACCATCAGCTTTCCAAGACCCAATTACTTGCCTATAAAATAGAAATAACAATATGAACAAGATGAACTCAAACATGAGTTAACATGGGAATGAAATAAAATAAAGTATTTTAAAATGCTATTAGCACAATGCCAGGCACACAGTGAGTGACTGCTCAAAAAATGATGCCAATTAGTACAAAATGAAGCCTAGAAACCAGCATTTAATAGGATTTCCTTAGCCACATTTATTCATGCCACTTTTGTCTCTCCTCGCCTATATATTATGAATCAGTGGAAAGGCAAAATTAAGCTTGGATTTAAAACTACGTAAATGAAATTTACTTATCAAAACAACCAAAATGTATTGCAACTAAAGATCTTTAAAAAGGTATGATTATATAAAATAGTGCCAGTTAGATATTGCACAGCAAAAATTTAGCCCAGGTTCAGGGTAATGGGGAGATTACATATTAGTAGCATTGCTACTAATAAAAAAAAAAAAAAACAGATTTTTTTATCAGTTTCATAAAACATATTGACAATAAAATGTTTACATGTTGCATAATGTTGCAAAAGTGCAAAATCTTGCACTTCTGGACATAATACTATAATCTTATGTTGCTGTTTTAAAAGAAAACACATTTTTCATAATATAAAAATAATACATGTAGTGAAGAAAATTTTCCAGAGCACAAAATGTGAAGAAAAAAACTCATTCAAAATCCTACTACCCAGAAAAAAATTGCTTTTAACATTTTGATGAAAACATTTAAAATCTTTTTAATGTATAGTTTATAACTATTTAATATGAAATTGAGTTTCCCGTATGTGTGTGTTGTTAGGGAGAAAGATTATATACTCTTTTATATCCTACTTTTTTTTTTTTTTTGCAATTGTAAATGGTGAGCATTTATCCATACCATTATATATTCTTAAAAACATGATGTTTCAGTGGTATATTATAGGGATATGTCAGTACTTTGCTAAGCTTCCATTTTATTGTAAAATATTTATACTGCCCTCAGTAACTCTTTAACAAGCATCTTTTACTTCTATGACACTCCCTTCAAAACAGAATTTTCTGTCATCAATTAAACTAAAATCTCCTTGAAGCCACAGCTCTTGTCCAACCAGCAGTTGATTTCAACTGCCTCCACCATAGTATGGATATTCAATAAGAACCACTCTAAGAAATACGTTCCTACCAATTAACATTCAATAAAAATATTTCCGTTTTCAAACACTATGAAACCGATTCACACATTCATACTAGTCCAATTTCTTCATAGTGCCATAGTAAGTTTTGCATGAAAAACTTAGTAATTACTGCTAAATATGGCCCCCTCTCTCTGGAAATTTTTTCTATAAACCATGGACCTTCATAAATAAAAATACAATCAAGATATATCTATAAATTCACCTGTTTTGTTAACCATTGTAATGCCAAGATGATTCTGTAACATGAAAAGATACGGTTGACAACAAGAAAAACTGTCCTGTTTCACACAGATTGCAAAAATGCTCACATTTTTTAAATGTCGTCTCTTAAAAACCCAAAATATCATATTTCTGATAGGTGTTTCATATTCAAAGAGCACATTTGCCTTATATATTTACACAACTTGGGGATCTAAATTTGTAATGGCAATCAAAGAAATCAAACATTTAAAATAATTTTGGATCTAATATATGCCAACTGCACTGGACTGGGAAACTTCCTATCTGAGGATTGATTTAAGAGTAATTTTGAAGTCAGGTCACTATCATAACAACGAAAAAGAACCAAATTACATCACGTCAAAAGAAATAAAAAACAGAAAGTCGACCATTTTAAGAATGATTGTAACTATCCTTGGGGGAATAAATGGGCAAAAATAGACTTTTTGAAGAAAAAAATTGAAGGTTTTTCTGTAAAAAAAAAAAAAAAGTAAACTGTGTGTTTACACGTGTTAAACTAATGCTATAAGATATTTCCTTTATGCATCGCCTTTAAATTCCTTCTGGTCTGACTCTTCCAAAGTAAAAAGCATTCTATTGGCAACAAAAGAGTTTTATTTTAATACTGTTTTATTTATATTCAAAGCAGAGCGTTTATAAGGCATAAGCACCAGTTATAATGAAAGACATTAGTGCATTTTGGAAACCATGAGTCTTTTATCTAGTCTTTTAAGATTTATTCACAGGCAGAGAAACTTTCCACCAAAAGTAAGGATTAAGACCGATTTAACTAGAGTTATACAGAGATGATTTAGAATTTTGGAACTTTGGAAAATAAGTTTTTTTCACACTTTCAGTAGAATCAGTTACCAGGGTCAGTAATACAATTAATTAAACTGCCATGTCAGGAACAGACATTTTATGCCGTGCGCAAGACTGTACCTACTACTGCACAGCGCCACCTGGCAGCAGGATAAAGAATTGTGTCACTGCGGCCTCCTGAGAAGACTCACTAATTGGTACAGCACACTGTGTTCTGAAAGTTCCCAACTGATGCTGACCTCATTTTCCTCATTAAAAATGGACACATTCACATACCAAGTCTGAAAAGCTGGAGGTTTTGCTCAGTTGGCTTTTGTTATTTGTACTTTTTAAGCGTCTTAATTTAGAACACCTCATTCTCAAAGAATATCTTCACTCTAGCTGATCACAACTGATGATGATGAATGTATCCACATTTTTCAAAAATAATTTGTCATCAGTTTTTATGTAGATTATCACAACAAGTTAATTTACAACAATGACACAAAGAAAAATCAGGTGCTTAATATGTTAGAAACCCTCCCTGCGTTGCATTACAGATTTGGGGCCATAAAAAATATTTGACAATGCCCTAACTTGTGGGGCAATTTTCACTTAAGAAAAAAAATGAAATGTGTTCTTTTAAAATTTTATTTTTTAAATTTGTGAGTGCATAGTAGGTGTATATATATTTTGGGGTACATGAGATGTTTTGATACAGGAATGCAATGTGAAATAAGCACATCATGGAGTATGGGGTATCTATCCTCACGAATATTTATCCTCTGAGTTACAAACAATCTAATTACACTCTTTATTTTAAAATGTACAATTAAGTTATTATTGACTATAGTCACCCTATTGTGCTAGCAAATAGTAGGTCTTAATCATTCCTTCTATTTCTACTATTACTTCTATTCCTACTATTTTACATTCCTTCTATTCCTACTATTTTCTTTGTACCCATTAACCATCTCTACCTGCCCCTGGGTCCCCACTACCCTCCCAGTCTCTACTAATCATCCTTTTACTCTCTATGTCCATGAGTTCAATTTTTTTGTTTTTAAGATCCCACAAGTAAGCGAGAACATGAGACTTTTGTTTTTCGGTGACTTGCTAATTTCACTTAACATAATGATGACTGGATCTCATTCTTTTTATGACTGAATAGTACTCCACTGTGTACATGTACCACATTTTCTGTATCCATTCCGTGGTTGATGGACACTTAGGTTGCTTCTAAATCTTAGCTACTGTAACCAGTACTGCAACAAACATAAGAGTGCAGATTTCTCTTCAAACTGATTTCATTTATTTTGTGTATAAACCCAACAGTGGGACTGCTGAATCATATGGAAGCTCAATTTTTAGTTTTTTGAGGAAGCTCCAAACTGTCCTCCATAGTGGTTGTACTAATTTACATTCCCATCAACAGTGTACAAGAGTTCCCTTTCACCACATCCTCACCAGCATTTGTTACCTAAGGCCAATAATGCTTAGATTTGCCCTTTTGAGGCTATTTTCTGCATCTTATAGGAGTACTTCAGTGTTTTTGATTCTTTTATAAAATGTATTTTTTTCACTTTGTGCTTTCTAGCCTTTTCCTCTGTTGTTTCTCAAAAACAAAATTTACCTTAGAACCAATCAAAACACTCCCAGATCCTTGATATTTAAAAGCTGACAAAAGTATTTGTCCAGTAAAATTATAACAGCATATTGGATATATAGCACATTTCAGATTATACACCCAAATTGTACCTTTTCCTTTAGATTCCTATAAAAAGATGTTATAGAAAAGACATACTTATCAGTAAATTACTTAAATCATTTTTTGTGGTTGTGCTCCCCTTCCTTCCTTGAAGTGCTGGGTTGGAACAGCAATCACCACATTAAGGAAAGAAAAAGGCAAGCAAAAGCAGTGTTTTTCCTGGCCTACACATCCATATGTGTTTCTGCCACCTTGGTGGAGTATCTCCCCAGCTGATTTTAAGGATGAGTCCCTCAATTCAAAATTGGGGGTGGAGGGAGGTGCAGAGAAGACAGGAGAAGGCTTATTCAGAAATGCTTATGACCTCATGCTCACATTTAATCTGAGGAACCAGCACACCAGGCCTGAATCATGGCCTACATGGTTGCCCTCAGGGACTGCCCTAAGCAGAGAGGCCCCAGACTCACATGTCTTGAAAAGAAACATAGACACACAGATACAGATGCAAGACACAGGATGTGTACTGGATACCTCTTAAGCCTTACTTCACATTATCTTGGCTCACTGTTTTACTGCAACTTTTGATATGAGAGACAACTGCTTTCAGGAAATCCCTCACCTCAGGGCCACACTGTGCCTCCGGCAAGGCCTGCTACATCATTTGCAGAGATCCAGTGGAAAATTAAGACACAAGATCTTTTGTTCATAAATAATTATGAATTTTGAAATAGTAAGAGCAACAAGCATTAGGATCTTCAAAGTGTGGGTGCCTGTGAGGGCATAGATCAACACCCATGCAGTTAGCCCTGCTATCTTGCTTTCTGCAGTTGAATTTCTCGGGTACAATCCCATGCAGGCATCTGTTCAACTAAACTTGAAAATATGTGAGTTAGCACCTTTAAGAAACTCTAGAACAGTGGAGAATGGAAGCTAGTAGATAAATGCTCCCTTCTTTCATCCCTTGGATGTATAATTCTGAGGTAGATTCTACAGAGCTCCTCAGGAGTCTTTAGTAAGATGAGGTGCTAATTGCGCTGGTTGACCCAGCTTGATAAGGTACCCAGATCTTTGCTCTCTCCTTGCTTGTTTCACTTTTCTCAGCAGCTCACTCTTGTTCCTTAGGATCACCTCCCAAAGTAAGCAACCAGCTTGAGAGCCCTTCTCAGGATCTGCTTTGGGGGAAGACTTAGGCTAAGACAGAATAGAAGACAGGTTCAGTGGGTGAGTTTGGAATGAGAATAGGCTAGCAGACCAATTTGAAAGCTATAGCAATAGTAACAAGGAGTGGCCAAAAAAAAAAAAAAAAAGATTATTTCAGAAATTAAAGAGCAGGATCAAAATTGGTAATTAATTGGATATGGAAGGTGAAAAAGAAAATTTAAATATAATTAAAAGGTTTCTTGTTTGAATAAATAATGGATGGTGACACCATTGACCAAATTAAGGAACTTGGAAGAAAAACTGAAATATAAAAATAACAAATTTGATTTTGGAGCTGTTGGGCTTGAAGTGCCTCAAGGATGATCTTTCAGTAAAAATCTATCAGCCGCCAGTTATACTTGAGTATGAAGTCAGTAAACAAATCTAGGTAAAGATACAGTGATGAATAAACTATAAATGCACAAATAAATAGTTATTGAATACAGAAATAGAGTTAGAGAAAATCTTCTCAAAAATTATTATAATGGCACCCATTCTTTACTTTTACTACTTAAGCTCCTGCTGGCAACCTATTATGCTAAAATACTCCTGTAAGAATTTAAATACAATGGAAAGAAAAACCAAATCAACTAATTACTATATTAAATTATTTAAGTGTGAAGAACTTCCAAATTCAATATTTAAAAATCTCAAGGTTATTATATTCCTTTTTTGACCTTATTCTATATTTTCAAATGACATAATCCACTTGAGAATTTAAGGAAATTTAAAATGTTATTAGGAAACTAAAACAATAATACTACTAAACTCTGGAGAACTGCCAAAATTGCTAAGCTTCCAAAGGTTTTCCATCTGACCCCAGATATTTGGCCAAGAACTATAAGGGCAATTTTTTCTTTAAGTAACATTTACTGTAAAAGTCATGCAATCTTTCATTTGTACAGGAAATCCCAAGTTGGTTTTAAGGTAACAGCTCAAAATCAGCTATACCTGAAATCATCAAATTTGGCTTTATTGATCTGTCTTGGGCAGAATTAAAATCTATCTGGATATTTAGGAGTTGACCTTCATTTGCAATGTATTATTCACATATGTATTCTCTTTAAAGTTCCATCTTAGGGATTGCATGTACTTTCAGGATAACCAGGCTTTTCTGTAGGTAGAGTTGTCCAAATGAATCATAAAGAAGTGACGTTGGCATGGAATATAAGGTGCCTTGTTATTCCTAACAATGAATATATGCAACCTCCTAGAGGTTGTCAAAAGCAAGACAAGATACCTCAGCTGAAAAATTCAGGAAGATGCCCTAGCTGAAATAAGAACAAGAGTAGGCCTGAACCAATATACAGACAAAGAAAAACTGTCCCAAAGCCTGCAAAACATAGCCAATTGTCACCTTCATAAGCAACAGCATTTTCAGAAACTTTAGCTTCAACATCTAGGATGAATTTGAACCTCTTTCTGCATAATAAAATTACCCTCCTCATTTACAAATAGTTGTAAATCCTAGTTACACCAGTGTAGCTTTTAGCAATTTTCATAATTTTTTGAACTCCAGTTTCTTTACCTGTAAAAGTTGGAGTTGTAATGCCAATTTTGAAGAGTTTGGAATTAAATAAATAAAGAAAAAGGAATTTGAAGAACAATGCTAAGTACATGCTCAATAAACACTAGCTTTCTTCCTATTATATTTCATCTTATTTAGAGTTAATTGAATTTTTGTCAAATACACCTGTCAATAATAAACATTTAATTGGCAGAAGATATATCCCACCTAGTAATAGTTAACTAATGGTAGTTAACAAATAAATGTATTTTAAAATAAAACAGTTTGACAGGGAAAAGGAAAATGAATCACAATTAGATGAGCTGGTGTTAAGACTAAGTTCTTAAGTCATCATAGTGCTTGCAGAAAAGAGTAATAAATTTTTAAAAAGACTAAGTTCTTGACTGGACATTCTATTGTTATTGTTGATTATAACAATAATATCAGATACTTATTTAAGATGTCAAATACTTATTTAATATTTATTATGCACCACACATTTTCTTTGTGCTTGTCAAATTACTCACTTAATATTTCTATCATTCTCATTTTATATATGAGGCTATGGAGGCACACAGAGGCTAAGCAACTTTCCTAAAAATCACATGGCTTAAAAGAAAGATCAAGATTTAAACTCAGGATACCTTGCTCCAAATCATACCTTTAACTACTATACTATAATATCTGGCATAGGTATTGCCTATGAACTACCTGCCCATCTAACAGATTTGTTAACAAGATTTTATAATTATAAAGATATTAAAGTTTCCTGTTTTAATAAAAATTTGAGTTATGCATCTAAAACTACAAAATTAATCCTAACATGTCCAATACTAGGATACTATATAGTTAAATAAGTCATTCACCTGCTTTTGTTTGATTTTTCAAAGCAATCAACTTTCATAGATGTTACACTCTCACAAAGCATGTAGTGTTCAACTTTACTTCAGACATGTATGATCAATTAGGTAGATTTCTTTATGGTGGTAGTTAGCAGAAGAGTAAGTAATCAAATAAAATGCTCACTTCTGCACAAATATTTTTAAACGGAGAGAAAAATCTACATTAAACAAATGGAAAAAAAAAAAAAAGTTATATTCCTGGAAGTTTGAAAACTAAAAGACACAAATATATTCTTTAAAATCTCTATCTGGCCAAACTGGAAGCATGAATTCTCCCCCAAAATGATATCATAGAAAAAAGAATGTTGTACTGTATTAGAGGGCTTTTAAAATATTTTTATTAAAGGGAATTCAATATTTATGTTAAGCAACTAAGTGTAGTTTGCGGAAGACACATTAGTCTGTAATCAGTGCTAATTTGGGATGCTTATATCATGAGATTGATTTTTAAAAAGCAACAAAAAAGAAAAAAGACTAAAAAATTTAAAATATTAAATGTGGATTCAGTAATTCTACCTGGAATAAGAGCTTACAATTCTAAAAGACTTATGGCCACAGAAACAAGCTTTTTAAAGATCATGTTACAAAAACAAACGCAACACTCACACATACAAAGTGGTGTATTGATAAGTATACAGTAAATAGAGTGAATAAAAACAAAAACTTTTATAATGTTTATAATGTTTATAAAATGTTAAAATATTTTATAAATATTTACCTATAGCTTAGAATAAAATTTTTAGAGACACTATCATATGCTGATCCCAAGATCACTGTATCTCAAACAACGTTAAAAATGAGCTACTTTGGAAATCTGTTAAATGGAAAATGGTATTCGATGACAAAAAAAAAAAAAAAAAATAGGTTGAAGTGTTGATACAGACATAGAAGAGGTAAATAACTGAACTAAATCTGAATACAATAATTCCATGATGTATGAATGGAAAAAAAGCAACTTTTATCAGATAATGCTTTGTAAGATGAGATTTTAAATAAAAACAGAAAACCAAATTTCTAACTGAATATTATATGTGGATATTACATGATCTGACTTACATGCATAGAAGTTTAAAGTATTAAGTAATCAAAAAACTTCCAGAGGATATTTTTATTGAGAAGGTGGAAATTGTCTTGTATCTTCCATTAGAGGCTGACTTTTATTTTAAATGAATGAAGAAAATGAGGAAGATAATGTAGCTTCAAGGTCCTTAAGGTTACCACAGATCACACCAGGATGTTATGGAATGATCTGTTTGGATCAGTAAAATGAACAAAGGGAAATATTTGTTTAATCATTTTAATTATTGGAGGAAGTAATTGAGCCGAAAGATCCCAACCACTTCTTTACTTATTCTCCATGTGACCAATACGGTCTTGACAACACTGATACCAAACTTTTGTAAATGCTATTTACCAAGAAAAGTGGATCTCATGATTTCTATCAAGTTACTTATTTTTATTTTATTTATTTATTTATTTATTTATTTATTTATTTATTTATTTTTTGAGACGGAGTCTCGCTCTGTCGCCCAGGTTGGAGTGCAGTGGTGCGATCTCAGCTCACTGCAAGCTCCGCCTCCCGGGTCCAAGCCATTCACCTGCCTCAGCCTCCTGAGTGGCTGGGACTACAGGCGCCCGCCACCACGCCCGGCTAATTTTTTTGTATTTTTAGTAGAGTCGGGGTTTCACCGTATTAGCCAGGGTAGTCTCAATTTCCTGACCTCGTGATCCGCCCACCTGGGGCTCCCAAAGTGCTGGGATTACAGGCGTGAGCCATCGTGCCCGGCCTATTTTTAAGGAAAAAATAGAATATTTATAGTTCTGATTAAGAACTGTTGGAAAGGATCACATTATGTAATTATCTTTCCAAAATCCAAGCAAGACCCTGAATAACTCATTTCATTCACTTATTATGCAAATAATGATTGAGGTTTTACTAAGTACCAGACACTGTTCGAGGTACAAGGGATATAGCAACAAATGAGAAAGGTCAGATAGCTGCCTTCACAGAGCTTATGTTTAAGGGAGAAGAGACAGATAATAAATGCTAAATATACAAATAAATAAGAATGTCAAATACTGAACAGTTCTGGGAAAAAAAAATAAAACAGAATAAGGGGGTAAAAAGTCATTGGGGCAGAAATGAAGGCAGGTAAACTGGGAATAACTCTATCAATTACATTTGAGCTAAGATATAATTGATGAGAAAGAGCCAGGAATAGAAAGAATCAAGTAAAAAGGCCCTAAGATTAGAGTGTTCGAGGTATATAAAACGGTCTGTGTAGTTAGAGCATAGTGGGCAAGTAAGAAATTAATTGAAGATGATATCAGATACAGAAAAGCTCTTTTTATACACTGGGCCTTGTAGGCCTTGGTAAGGAAACTGGATTCTATGCAATATTTAAGGTGGAGCCATAAATGGAATTTAAGCAAATAATTAATATGATCTGATTTACTTTTTTTTAAATAAAAACAATTAATTCTAACATAATTAATATGTAAATAATACTAATCCTTCACAAACTTTCAGGAACAGAATACTTCCCAGACTATCCAATTACCCTATTACCAAAATCAGAGAAAGACATTACAAGAAAAGAAAATTACAAACCATTATCCCTAATGAACTTACAAGCAAAAATCCCAACAAAATATTAGCAAAGTGAATCTATCTAGCAACATATAAAAAACTTCTACTTTTGATTATACTTAAGACTAAATTGGATTTATACCAGGAATGTAAAATTGGTTTAATATGTGAAAACTGCTTAAAGTAACATGCAATGTTAGTAGAATAAAGGACAAAAATCATATTGATTGATGCAGAAAACTTCTTAGCAAATTCCAACAACCATTCATAATAAAAAATATTCAATAAATCAGAAATAGAAGAGAATTTTCTCAAACCGATAAACAGCAACTATAAAAAGCCTACAGCTAAAATCATTCTTAATGATGCAAGAGTAAATACTTTCCCACTGAGGCTGGGAAGAAGGCAAGGTATTCAAACTCACCAATGCTATTCAACATTTTATTTGAGATTCCAGCCAGTACAATAAAGCAAAAACGAGAGTGAGAAGGGGAGAGAGAGAAGTAGAAGGCACATAAACTGAAAAGGAAGAAGTAAAACTGTTTTTGAATGACAGGTGAAATAATCTTGCGTATAAAAAATTCTAAGAACAAAAACTAATAACTTCAGCAAGGTCATGGGCCACAAATTCAAAAAATTAATTTTATTTATATATACTAACAATGAGGAACACAAAAATAAATTAAGGAAACAATTTCATTCACAAGCATCAAAATGAATATAATACTTATAAATCCATTTAAGAAAAGAAGTGGAAGACTTGTAAATTTAAAATTATAAAGCATGTAGAAAGTTCAAAAGAGTAAACAAAAAACAACTGCTAAAACCAAGGTTGTATGATAAAAGATTAATATACAAAAATAAATCACTTTCTTACATGCCAGTAATAAACAAGTAGAATGTGAAGTTAAAAATCAAATATCATTTTCATCAGCACCCCAAAATTGAAACATTTTAGTATAAATCTAACACAAACATGTGCAAGGTTTTTATGAGAAAAACTACAAAACTGATGAAAGAAGCTATATAAACAGAGAGTTGCTAATATTCATGGATTGGAAGACTCAATTTTGTCAAGATGTCAGTTTTTCCAACATGATCTGTAGATTCAATGCAATCATAATCAAAATCTGAGCCAGTTATTTTATGGATATCAACAAATTGATACTAAAGTTTATGTGAAGAGGCAAAACCTCAGAATAGCCAACACAATATTGAAGGATAAGAACAAAATTGGAGAATTGCCATTAAGTAACTTCAGTACCTACTACAAAACTATAGTAATGAAGACAGTGTAGTATTAAGAAAACAGTTAAGTAGTTCAATTGAACAGAATAGAGAGCCCAGAAAAAGACCCACATAAAAATAATCAACTCATCTTCGACAAATGAGCAAGGCCATACAATGGAGCAAAGACAATCTTTTCAACAAATGATGCTGAACCAACTGGATATCAACATAAAATAAAATAAATCTAGATACAGACCTTGCACCTTTCACAAAAACTAACTCCAAATGGGTCACAGACCTAAATGTAAAATACAAAACTTATATAACACCCCTAGAAGATAACATGGGAGAAAATTTAAATGACCTTGGATTTGGTCATGAGTATGTAGATACACCACAAGGGTACAACTCATGAAAGAAAGACTTAATAAGCTGTACTTTATCAAAAGTAAAAACTTTAGCTCTGCAAAAGACACTGTTAATAGAAAGAAAAGACAAGCCACAGACCAAGAGAAAATATTTTTTATAAGACGTATCTGATACAGGACTATTATTCAAAATATACAAGGAGCCCTTAAACTTTAATAATAAGAAAATTAAAAACTGATTTTTAAAAAGTAGGCCACAGACCTTAACAGACACCCCACCAAAGAAAATATACAAATGACAAATAAGAACACAAAAAAATTGCTTCATATCATGTGATTAGGGAAATGCAAATTAAAACAACAATGAGATGACACTGCATACCTATTAAAATGGCTAAAATCCAGATACTAACACACCAAATGCTAGTCAGAATGTGGAGCAACAGGACCTTTTATTAATTGCTGGTGAGAATGCAAAACGGCACAGCCCTTTGGAAGATAGTTTGGCAGTTTCTTACAAAACTAAACATACATTTTTCATAAGACCCAGCAATCAAACTCCTTGGTCTATACTCAAAGAAATTAAAAACTTTATGTTCACATGAAAACCTGCAGACGGATGTTCATAACTGACAAAACTTAGAGATATGAAGATATAATTCAGAAGATAATAAAGATCAGAGTTGAAATAAATGAAATAGAGATATGAAAAACAACAGAAAAGCTTAATGAAACTAAGAGTTCATTTTTTGAAAACATAACTGAAATCAACAAAACTTAAGCTATACTAATAAAAGAAGAGAAGACTCAAATAAAAAAAAAAAAACAGAAGTGGAAGAGGAGACAATACAATTGATGGAGGAACATGAGAGTCTACTACGAACAATTACATGCCAAGAAATTGAGTACCCTAGAAGAAACAGATAAATTCATAGAAACATAAAACACGTCACTCTAAAGCATCAAGAAATAGAAAACCTGAACAGACCTAGGGCAATTAAAGAAACCAAATCAGTTTCTTTTAAAAAGTTTCACTGCTGAGTTCTACCAAACAATTAAAGAAGAAGCAGTGCAAATTCTTCTTAAATTCAAAAATTGAAGAAGAGGGAGTTTCCAAAGTCATTTTATGAAGCAAGCATTATCCTGATACCAAAGAAAAGAAAATTATAGACAAATATTCCTTATGAACATAGATGCAAAAATCTTCAACAAAATACTAGAAACTGAATTTAGCAGCACATTAAAAGGATCACTCACCATAATTAAATGGGATTTATCTCTGACATGCAAGGATGATTCAACAAAATCATATCAATAAATGTGTTACACCAAATTAACAGAATAAAGGACAAAAATCATATTGAGAAATAGATGCAGAAAAATTCTGACATAATTCAACCTACTTTCATAATTAAAACTATCAGAAAATTGGATATAAGAAGGAACATATTTCATCAGAATAGAGACCATACATAACAAATCCACAGTGAACAACATACTTAACAGTGAAAACTTGAAAGCTTTTCCTCTAAGATCAGGAACAAGACAAGAATGCCAGTTCACACCACATCTGTTCAAAATAGTACTGGAAGTCCTAGCCAGAGCAATTAGACAAGAGAAAGACATAAAAGGTATCAAAATTGGAAAGGAAGAAGTTAAACTGTCTCTGTCTGCAGACCATATGATCTTAAAGACTTCACCATAAAGACTCTGCCAAAAAAAATGCTAGAACTAATAAACATTACTTTATTAGTAAACTTTATTATCCTACAACCTTACTGAAATCAGTAAAATTTCACAAAATGAACAAAAAGAACATAAGAACATAAAGCATTTCTACAATAACAGCAAACTATATTAAAAAGAAATCAAGAAACAATCCCATTTACAATAGTTAAGAAAATTAAAATACGTAGGAATAAATTTAACCAAGAAAGTGAAAGATCTTTACATTTAAAACTAGAAAACTATGATGAAATAAATTGAAGAAAGCACAAATAAATGGAAAGACATCTTGTATTTATGGATTGGGAGATTTAATACTTTTTAAAAGTCCTGGCTACCCAAAGTAATCTGCATCCAATGCAATCCCTAACAAAACTCCAATACATTTTTCACATAAATAGAAAAGCAATTTTAAAAGTTGTATGGAAACACAAAAGACACTGAATAGGCAAAGCAATAGTGAACAAAAAGAATAAAGCTAGAAGCATCACACTCTCTGATAAGAAATATACTACAAAACTTCTGTAATCAAAACATAATGGTGCATAAATTTAAAAAGACACATAGACTAATGAAACAGGACAGAGAACCCAGAAATAAGTCCATGTATTTATATTCAATTGATTTTTTACAAAGATGCCATGAACATACAATGGGAAGAGGATAATGTCTCATAAGTGGTGGTGGGAAAAGAGAATATTCACATGCAGAAGAATAAATGTTGACCCTATCTCAATCATCTATAAAAATCAACTCTAAATACTAGAAGAAAACATAGTAGGAAAACTCCACAACACTGGTCTGAACAATTTTTTATATGACCCCAAAAACATAGGCAATAAAAGTAAAAACTGACAAGTAAGATTACATCAAACTAGAAAGCTTCTGCAGATTAAAGGAAATAATCAAAGCCGTGAAAAGACAACCCACAGAATGGGAGAAAATATTTGCAAGCCGTGTATCCAGTAAGGGTTAAATATCCAAAACATATAACAACTCAACCC
This sequence comes from Macaca nemestrina, assembly GCF_043159975.1. Classification (NCBI taxonomy): domain Eukaryota; kingdom Metazoa; phylum Chordata; class Mammalia; order Primates; family Cercopithecidae; genus Macaca; species Macaca nemestrina. Next base: position 88,831,128 of record NC_092129.1, read on the forward strand.
AATTACAAAAAAAAATCAAATAACCAGATTTTAAATGTGCAAAAGATATGAACAGATATTTCTCAAAAGAAAACACACAAATGGCCAAGAGACATATGAAAAAACGCTCATCATCATTGTTCATCACATTCACATACACGTTTTATTACAGTATATTTTAATAATTGTTCTATTTTATTACCAGTTATTGTTGTTAATCTCTTAACATGCCTAGTTTATAAATTAAACTTCATGATAGTTATGTACATATGGGAAAATATATACAAGAGGTTGAGCATTCCAAATCTGTAAATCCAACATCTGAAATGTTCCAGAATTTGACATTTTTTGAACACTGAAATGATACTCAAAGGAAATGCTTATTGGAGCATTTCAGATTTTGAATGTTTGGATCTGGGATGTTCATACAGTAAGTATAATACAATATTCTAAAATAAAAAAAAAATTTCCAAATCCGAAGCATGGGTCCCAAGTATTTCAGAAAAAAGATACTCAACTTGTATATACAGGGTTTGGCACTATCTGCAGTTTCAGGCATCTACTTAAGTCTTACAATATATTCCCTGCAGATAAGGGAGGACTATTATATTCATATCAACATTATATTGTAACCACAAACTGGAAACAATCCAAACATCCATCGAATAATGAGTAGATAAATTAAATATGGTACATCCATAAAATGGAGCACGATTAAGCAAAAAGGAGAATGAACTATGGTTACATACTACTATGTGACTAAACCTCAAAAACACTAAATGTTTATAGCAGCACAATTCACAATTGCAAAAATTTGGAACCAACCTAAATGCCCATCAACCAAACAGTAGAAAAAGAAAACGTGGTATATATACACCATGGAATACCAGTCTGGCATGAAATGGATGGAAATAATGGCATTTGCAGCAACCTGCATGGAGTTGGGGACCATCATTCTAAGTGAATTAACTTAGGAATAGAAAACCAAATATCATATGTTCTCATTTATAAGTGGGAGCTAAGCTATGAATACACAAAGATGTAAGAATGATATCATGGACTTTGGGGACCTGGGGAGAAGGGTGGGAGAGGGTGAGGGATAAGACTATACATTGAGTACAGCACAGTACAAAATATACTTCTTGGGTGATAGGTGCACCAAAATCTCAGAAATCACTGCTAAAGAACTTATCCAGGTAGCCAAAAAATACCTGTTCCCCAAAAACTATTAAAGTATAACAAAGAAAAAAATTTTGTTTAAAATTTTTAAAAAGCATTATGCTGAATGAAGTTACACACAAAAGACTACATATTGTATAGTCATTTATGTAAAATGTCCAAAAAAAGGAAAATTTATAGAGACAGAAATCAGAAGGAATAGGAATTTACTGAAGATGAGCTTTAGAGAAATGTTTAGGATGAGTGCACCCTAAACATTTGGTGACACTCATGTCACCCTAAACATGAGTGCCATCACACCCAGGCTGGAGTGCAATGGCGTGATCTCAGCTCACTGCAGCCTCCGCCTCCAGGTTCAAGCGATTCTCTGCCTCAGCCTCCCTAGTAGCTGTGATTACAGGCATGTACCACTACACCCAGATAATTTTTTTTATTTTTGGTAGAGATGGGGCTTTGCCATGTTGGCCAGGGTGGTCCCAAACTCCTGACCTCAGGTGATCCTCCCTGCTCAGCCTCCCAAAGAGCTGGGATTACAGGTGTGAGCCACCATGCCCGACCTAGGAAGTTTTAATAGTATCTTTCTGAATGACAAGAGATCATCTTGCACAAGTGACTTTGAAAATCTTTTTTCATTACTTATTAATCCACTCCATGCACCCAGAATGAAGCCAGAATTCACATACAGATTTTTTAATAGAAACATCACTTAAAATACCTAAAGAAACAAGTAAAGTAATCTGTAGCAGAGCTGCGCTTATGACTCAGAATATCTCTATTTCTTGGGTGCTTCAAAAATCTGAAGCCAAAGTTTATTTATTAATTATAGATAACTATAATGGCAGAGATTTGATCATTTCTATTCTAAATTATATCCCAAAATGCAACTTTGTTGTACATACAGAAAGTCATATTGTTCTTTGTCTCTATAATCCATTCTAAATATCATACACTATTTATCCTCTGCTCCATAGATCTTTTAATGACCTTTGGATAAAAGCAATAAAATAACTTGATGATTGCCACACATGCCACGCATGCATAACAGGACATAAATTGAAGGTAAAATGTATTGGTCAAAGCATCTAGCCTGCTTCTCAGTCACTGCATAAATTTTCCCACTGATACACTAAATAGTTAAATACTTACTTTTTTCTTTTTTTCTTTTTTTTTTCTTTTTTTTGGTGGGGGGACGGAGTCTCACTCTGTCGCCCAGGCTGGAGTGCAGTGGCTGATCTCAGCTCACTGAAAGCTCCGCCTCCCGGGATCACGCCATTCTCCAGCCTCAGCCTCCCGAGTAGCTGGGACTACAGGCGCCCGCCACCTCGCCCAGCTAGTTTTTTGTATTTTTTAGTACAGACGGGGTTTCACCATGTTAGCCAGGATGGTCTCGACTTCCTGACTTCGTGATCCGCCCATCTCGGCCTCCCAAAGTGCTGGGATTACAGGGTTGAGCCACCGCGTCCAGTCAAATACTCACTTTTTAAAGAATAAATATATAAGATTTCCTACATCTGTATTTTTCATAGTCACCTTATTTTCCTTGTCCTATTAGTAGCATATATTCCTCATTCTCTTGAACAAAGTCCCAATAGCAGCTGAACTCTAGCAATTTTAACTAACCCTAGTAATCTACTTTCAAATCCTTAATCAAAATCTTTTTCTCTCTGGTTGATGAATATTTGCTTGTTCACATTTGTACATTCTGTCATTTAGAGGCTACAAACCTTAAAAATGTTAATCTGCCAATGAATAACTCTTGGGTGTTGATGTTATTAAAGTTAAAGGCAAATAGGGCTGGAATAATAAAAAGTGAATTCTCTCTAATTAAATATTATACTTGTATAAAACTAAATGGCCACTGGGTATGGTGTCTCACGCCTGTAATCCCAGCACTTAGGGAGGCCAGGGCAATCACGAGGTGAAGAGATCGAGACCATTCTGGCCAACATGGTGAAACCCTGTCTCTAGTAAAAATACAAAAATTAGCTGGGTGTGGTGGCATGCACCTACAGTCCCAGCTACTCGGGAGGCTGAGGCAGGAGAATCACCTGAACCTGGGAGGTGGAGGTTGCAGTGAGCCGAGATCACGCCACTGCACTCCATCCTGGCAACAGAGTGAGACTCTGTCTCAAAAAAAAAAAAAAAAAAAAAAAAAAAAAAAAAAAAAAAAAAAAATCTAAATGGCAAACTAATTATTTTAAAATAAAAGCTGTGGGTTTTACAAGTTATTTCCCCCAATTTCAGTGTAACTACTAACTTTGAGAAAGTTTCCTTACATTCAATATTTTGTAGAAATCCATCATAAACTTGAAGATGGTATTTAAGTTTATTATAATTGAAGTAATATCAATAAGATGGTAAAATAAGAAGTCCTAGTTCTCTTTTCCCACAGGGTCACTGAATTAACAGCAACAAACAAAGCAAAAATCCTTTTTGATAATTCCAGAAAAATGTTAAGAAGTTGCAGTACCCCTCATGAGCATAATGCTAAGCACAGCCACATTGAAAAGGGTAAGAAGCGCCATTCTATTTTATCCATGATTGCTCCTCCAAGTCAGCACAGTTTAGGTTGGCTCATGGCTTTTCCTTTAAGGGCAAAGAGAAGAGTGTACATCTAACATTCTGGCTTTTTGGAAGACAGTCCAAGAGACTGGTATCTGTTTTGCCTGACTAAAAGCACCAACAGAACCAGCATAATTTGCATGCCTGGAGGTCTCTCAAAGCGAAAGAAAGTGGGGGAACCATGTGGTGCTGCAGGTAGAGGCTATTATGGCTTGGTACAATTGGGACAAGATTTTCAACTCATGACTACTCCCTTGAGAAAGAGGAAAAAAGTAAACCAGACATTTGGCATTCTGGCTTTTTGGAATGCTGCCCAAGGGACTGGTATCTGTATCATCTGACTTGGGAAGCTAATGGAAAGCTACCATGCTTTGGATGCCTGGAGGCCACTAAGACAAATGAAGAGGAGTACCTTGCTACTGCTGAGATAACCTACAGTACGACTGACAGACATCACAGAGAACAAGAGATTATAAGCTCCTGAAAAAGAAAACAGCAAAGCTCTCTAGTTGGGAAATCATAAACACAAGACTGGAAAAATCACATTCCCCCAAAAAGGATTCAAACCCCCAGGATCTCTAGCTAGGCTGATTGGTGAAGGTCTTTCCCTGAACAAATCCAATCTGTAAAGACTGGAAGAGTTAGCTGTTTTTTCAAATGCATGAAACTCAGCCACACACACACACACACACACACACACACACACACACAGAAATAGGAAAACATGGCAGAACAAACTTAATTAACAAAATAAATCTCCAAAAACCAACTCCAAAGAAACACAGATTAATTACCTGACAAATAATTCAAAACAATTGTTGCAAAGAAGGCAATGATCTACAGAGATAGACAATTACATGAAATCAGGAAAATGACCCATTTCCCAATCCAAAAGATGATTTTTTGAAAACTAAAAAACAAGAGCCAAACAGAAATTCTGAAACTATATAATGCAATAACTGAATTTAATAATTTTCTACAGGGTCCAATAGTAGATTTGATTAAGCAAAAGAAAGATTCAGCAAATGTGTAGAAAGATCATTTGAAATTAATGAATCAGAGGAGCAAAAAAAAAAAAAAAAAAAGAAAGAAAAGAGAGAGAGAGTGAGAGAGATACAGAGACACAGAGGTAGAGAATGAAGAAAAGTGAAGAAAGTCTGAGAGACTTAGGTACACTACCAAGCAGACAAACATGCAGTACACAGTTAAGGAGAAGAGAGTAAGAAAGGACACAGAGCTTATATGAAGAAATAATGGCTGAACATTTCCCAAATCTGAGGAAGGAAATAGACATCCAAATTCAAAGAACTCAAAGGAACTTATCCAGAATGACCAAAAAAATACCCATGTAAAGACACATTAAACTCAGCATAAGTAAAAGTCAAAGAGGAATTAAGGAAATGACAGTAGTAAGTTTTTCCTTACAATAATATCTTTAAATGTAAATGGATTAAACTCCCCAATAAAAAGATATGAAGTGACTGAATGGATTATTTAAAAAAAAAGATGCAACTATATGCTGTCTACAAAAAACTCACCTTTGATGGAAAGGCAAACATAGCCTGATAGTAAGAGGATAAAAATAGATATTCTATGCAGATGGTAACCAAAAGAGAGCAGAAGTAGCCACACTTATACAGACAAACTAAATTTTAAGTAAAAAACTGCCACAAGAGACAAACAACATGCTCTAATGACACAAGTGTCAATTCTTCAGAAAGAAATAACAATTAAAATTTTATATATATATATATATATGCACTAACATCAGAGCACCCAAATACATGAAGCAAACATTGACAAAAATGAAGGGAACAATAGACAGTAACACAATAATGGTAGGAAATTTCAATATCCACCACAACCAGACAGAAGACCAATAAGAAAATAGAGGACATAGCAACACTACAGACCGACTGAATTTAACAGTCATATAGAACACACCATTTAGCAGCAACATAATACACAGTTTTCTCAAATGCACTCAGAACATTCTCTAGAATAGATCATGTTAGGCTACAAAATAAGTTAAAACAAATACTAAAAGATGGAAATCTTACCAAGTACCTTTTCTGATTGCAATGAAATGAATCAGGAACAGTAGCAAAATTGGAAAATTCCAAAATATGTAGAAATTACACACCATATACTTAAACAACCAATGAGTCAAAGTGAAATAAAAAAAAAATAAGAAAATATCTTAAATGAAAATTAAAACACAACATATCAAAACTTATGGGGCATAGCAAAAGCATTACTAAGGCAGAAGTGTATAGTGGTTAACACTTACATTTAAAAAAATATATCTCATATCAACAATCTAACTTTATTCCTCAAGGAATTGAAAAAGGAAGAACGAACTAACCCAAAGTTAACAGAGGGAAGAAAATAATAAAATTAGAGATCAAATAAACAAAATAGAGAATGAAAAAGCAATAGAAAACATTCATGACTAAGAGTTGGTTTATTAAAAAGATCAACAAAATTGTCATGCCCTTAGAGAGATTAAGAAAAAACAGAGAAGACTCAAATAAATAAAATCATAAATGAAAGAGGAGACATTACAACTGATGCTACGGAAATTAAAAGGATCATAAGAAAGTACTATAAATAATTGTATGTTAACAAAATGAATAACCTAGATTAAATGGACAAATTCCTAGAAATATACAACCTACCAAGACTGAATCATGAAGAAATAGAAAATCAGAACAGATCTATAATTAATAAGGAGATTGACTCAGTAATCTAAAGCCTCTTAACAGAAAAGTTTAAGACCAGATGGCTTCACTGGAGAATTTTATGAAATATTTAAAGAATAATTCTTGTCAATTATTCTCAAACTCTTCCAAAAAACTGAAGATAAAAAAAAATCCAAATTTATTCTATGAGGCTAGCATTACCGTGATACCAAAGCCAGACAAATAAAACTACAGACAAATAACCCTGCAGAATATTGGTGCAATAATTCTCCACAAAATCTTAGTAAACCAAAGTCAACAGTACATTTAAAAAATTATATGCTGTGACCAAGGGTAATTTATCCTTGAAATGCAAAGATGGTTCGACATGTAAAAATCAATAAATGTAGCATAACAAGTTAACAGCACAAAGACCAAAAATTACACGATAATTTCAGCTGATGTAGAAAAAGCATCTGATAAAATTCTTCAGACTTTCATCATAAAAACAAACTAGAAATTGAAATAAATTGGTCACAACAAAGGTCATATAAGAAAGCCCACAGCTAATATCATACTCAGCAAACTAAAAGCTTTTTCTTCTAAGATCAGGAACAAAGCAAATATGCCTACCCTCATGACTTCCACGACTTCTATTCAACATTACTGCTGGACGTCCCAGTCAGAGCAGTTAGGCAAGGAAAAGAAGTAAAAGGCATCCAAATTAGAAAAGCAGCAGCAAAATTATCTCTATTCACAGGTGATATGATCTTATATGTTGAAAACCCCAAAGATTCTGCAAATACATACACACACACAAACACACACACACACACACACACAAACACACACACGACTGTTAGAACTAATAAATTCAGCAAAGTTACAGGATACGAAATCAACATGCAAAAATTAACCAAAAAAAAAGGAAATCAAGAAAACAGCCCATTTACAATAATGTCAAAAAAATACTTAGGAATAAACTTGACCAAGGAGGTGAAAGACTTACATACTGAAAACTACAAAACATTGAAGAAAAAACAAATAAATAGGAATATATCTGTGTTTATGGACTGGAAGACTTCATCTTGCTTAAATTTCTATACTACTCAAAGTGATCTACAGATTCAATGTAATCCCTATCAAAATATCAGTGGCATTTTAAATTATATGTAATAATTATGTGTATTTTGCGAGTACATGTGATATTTTGAAACCTATATACAATGTATAATGAGCAATGCAGAGTAACTGAGACATCCATCACCTTAAACATTTATCTTTTCTTTGTGTTGGGAACATTACAGTTCTTCTAGTGATTTTGAAAAATACAATAATTATTAACTATAAATTCTGTGCTCAGCAGCATTTTTTCAAAGTAGAAAAATATTCTAAAATTACTATGTAATCTCAAAAACCCTAAATAGCCAAAACAATCTTTAGAAAGAAGAACAAATTTGGAAGACTTCCACTACCTGATTTCAAAACGTCTTACAAACTTACCATAACCAAAACAATATGATACTGGCATAAAGACAGACATATAGATCAATGTGTTCAAACAAAGTAGAAAGCTCAGAAATAAACATTGCTGTATATGGTTGAATGAACTTTCACAAATGTGCCAAGACCATGCAATACGAAAAGGATAGTCCCTTCAATCAATGGTATTGGAAAAATTCATTATCCACATGAAAGAGATGGTTATCTGAACCATATAGTGAAATTAACGCAAAAATGTATCAAAGGTCCAAAATGTAAGACCTAAACTATAAACTCCCAGAGGAATACATAGGGGAAAATCTTCATGACAATGGAATGGGCAATGATTATATGAATATGGCATTAAAAACACAGGTAACAGAAGCAAAAAAAGACAGATGGAACTACGTCAAAATTAAAATCTTCTGTGTAGCAAAGAAAATAATTAACAGACACAACCTATGAAATGAGAGAAAATGTTTGTTAATCATAGGTTGGAAAAGGGGTTAATATCTAGAAAATATAAAGAATTCCTATAACTGAAAAAAAAAATAAATTTAAAAACAAGCAAAGGACTTTCACAGACATTTCTAAAAAAAAAAAAAAAAAAAAAAAAAAAAAAAGGGAATTGCCAAGAAGGATATAAAAGATGTTCAACATCACTAATCATCAAAGAAATCATGATGAGACATGACCCTCACACCTATTAGAATGGCCACTATCGACCGGGCGCGGTGGCTCAAGCCTGTAATCCCAGCACTTTGGGAGGCCGAGACGGGCGGATCACGAGGTCAGGAGATCGAGACCATCCTGGGTAACACAGTGAAACCCCGTCTCTACTAAAAATACAAAAACTTAGCCGGGCGAGGTGGCAGGCGCCTGTAGTCCCAGCTACCCCGGAGGCTGAGGCAGGAGAATGGCGTGAACCCAGGAGGCGGAGCTTGCAGTGAGCTGAGATCCGGCCACTGCACTCCAGCCTGGGTGACAGAGCGAGACTCCGTCTCAAAAAAAAAAAAAAAAGAATGGCCACTATCAAAAAAAAAATGAAATAACAAGTGTTGGTGAGGATGTAGGAAAACTGGAACACTTGCGTGCTGTTGTTATAGGGATTGCAAAATGATGGAACCATTATGAAAAACAAAATGGAGGGTCCTCAAAAAATTAAAAATAGAACTACCATAATGACTCACCAATCCCACTCCTGGGCTTATATCCCCCCAAAAATTACAAAGAGGACCTCAAAGAGATAGTTCCTTACCCATGTTCATTGCAGCATCATTCACAATAGCTAAGGTGTATATACATACAATAGAATATCATTCAGCCTTTAAGAAGAGAGAAATCCTGTAAGATGCTGCAACATGGATGAATCCTGAGACTATCATGCTATGAAATAAGCCAATCACAAAAAGATAAAACTGCGTGACTCCACTTATATTAGGTATCTAAAATAATTTAATACATAGAAACAGAAAGTGAGATGGTAGTTTCTAAGGACTGGAGGACGTGGGAAACAGAGAGTAGTTGTTCAATGGGTACAAAGTTTCATTCGTGCAAGATGAAAATGTTCTAGATATCTATTTTATAAAAATATGCATATACTTAATAATACCATAATGTGCCCTTAAAAACTTAAAAACATAAATTAAAAGAGCCCATTGTAACTGGGTTTTTTTGGCCGGGGGGGGGCACCAAGATAATGAATTTCACATAACACTAGGAAATGTCCAGAGTCTATTTATATTCAATATAGGTTTCAGATGTCAAGTCATGAAATGTTCTGAATCGTATTTCAAAGCCAAGAAGAATTTTTAAATTTATCTGATAAGCAACAAAATAAATAACATAGTACTAGATCATAACCCAAAATATGATGTAAACATACAAGAGTCCACGTGAGCATAAATAAATTCTGGAATAAAAGAAAAAACAGGGGGCAAGAGAAGAAACAAATAATCCTTTCAGAAGAATTTCAAGTAATACATACAAATATACTCCAGCCTCCATAAAGTGGAACTTAATCTCCCTCCACTTAAATGTAGGCTGGACCTAGTGACTTACATTCAGAGGACAGAGTACAGAAAGGGAAAATTAGGAACTTTACAGTAAAGAATCCTGGTAAACAATAGCTTAACCAAGTGACCACGGTTAACATCACTGGTGATAAAATATGTTGATATTAGATACCCTCTGATACAATGCAATGAGAAAGGCACTTAAACTTATGTGACATTCTTCACAAAAAGAAACATAAATCCAATCTAACCAAGAGAAAAACATTAAACAGACTCAAATTGCAAGACATTCTACGTAATACTTGACAAGTACTCTTCAAAACTGTCAAGATCATGAAAAACAAGGAAAAACTATGAAACTGTTGCCAAGCAAAGGATACTATGAAGACATGCAACAAAATGCAATATGATATCCTAGATGGAATCCTAAAACAGAAAAATATCACTAAAGAAAAACCAGTCACATCTGAATTGAGTGTGTAATTTAATTAATGATAGTATATTGTTGTTAACCTCTTAGTTTTGTCAAGTGAACCACAGTTATGGAAGATGTTAATATTAGGGACAACTAGGTGAGAGGTACATGGGAACTCTCTACTACCTTTTCAACCCTTGAATAAATCTAAAAGTACAATATTCCAAAATAAAAGTTATATAAAAGTTATCTTATGAGTATCTGAACATGTGTTAAAGAGCTTACTCAAAAGTGACAAGTTGATAGTCTCAATACCTGAATGATGTAGTGTTTAGTAACACAGTCTTTGAAGACAGAATACCTGACTTCTAAACTAGATTCAACCCCTTAATGGCTATGTGACCTTGGGAAGCTTAATTTTCAGTGTCTCAGTCTCTCCACAGGTAAAAAGGGATAAGAAAAGTATGTACCATATGATTTCTGTGAGGATTAAACGAGTTAATTTATTAAAGTATTTATTATAATGTCTGTTTGTAGAGCAAGCTGTCAATAAATGTAAGGCCCCATTATTATTATCTTGAAAATACATCACTTTAACACATAGCACTGGCAGTAGGTACTCTTGTTAGTGCTTTACATCCATAGCTTTCTTGCTACTTTTCTCAGCGCCAAATAAAAAGTGGCTTTCTTTAAGAAAGGTGTGCAAGAAATTAATGTATTAGAGGCATTTGGTCTCCTGTGGGTGTCCCTACAACCACTACTAGTAATATAGCTCATCTGCATGGTGCTTGACTTTTCAAAGGACTTTATTGTGCCTTACTTTGATCCATTCTCATGACACACTTCCACAAGAAAAGAGAAATCAGATTTTATCTTCAACTTATAAATGAGTAAAATAAGCCCTCATGAGATTAGATTCCCACAGCTGGCTAGTGGTAAAGCTGAGTGAAATCAGAGATTTTCTTTCAATGTCTCATGAACTCTTTTGTGGCTTAGTTACAACCTCTACACATGAAGTCATCCAAAAGTATCTCACTATCTCACACTAGGTGGCCTTAAAATTAGTGATTCAAAGCTTCCTTAGAATCATCTAAATACATCAAAAAGAAAACAACAAACAAACAAAAAACAGTAAACATGGATGGGCTCCAACCACTTGGTTTCATTTTTGTCCCTCACATGACTGTCACAGAAATGTTTGTCTTTCTCTGCTTTGGATTTTCTTCCCTTCCTAAGTAGGGTTACATATGTATAATTCCCTCTGACTCCACCACCCCAGCCTACCTCCCTGCCTTCTAGCTTCAGAAGTCCTAGTCATTAAATCTTTGGTCATACAGTGCCATAGTAATCCATGTGTCTGCTCTCGATCTATTTGAAACCAACCTTTGGAAATGGGTTTCGGAAAGCAATCTCGTAACTCTACATAGAATTCTTCTTGTAGCTACAGAGTCCTACAGACATTACCTAGACACTCCAAAACAAGAAGATCAGAACGTAACTGTATTTTAATCCCTTTACTTGTTTTAAGAAATGTGAGACAAAAATGATCCAAGTTATTGAGGATCCATTTGATTCCACAATAGCTAAATAAACCACCACTTATGAGCAAATTATATTTCAATAGCTCATTTATAAGGCACATATTTGGAGAGATTATTTCATAAACATTTGCTCAATAGCAAGCCAACCTGAAAAGGCAGATTTTATATAATGTACTGGCAGAGTATTTATAAGAGAGAGGAGAGAGCATGCAGTCTTGAGTGAGTCAGACTCGGATTCAAATCTTAATTCCATAATTTATTAGTCAAGAGACATGGAGCATGTTATACATTCTCTCTGAATTTCACTTGCTTCATCTGTACAGGTGGAGTTCTAAAGCATACATCACAATCATAAGAATAAAAGAAAGATTAACTAAAGCTAACAATTGTTGAATGATTATTTAGTGGCAAGCATTAAGTCAAGGATATTCATTATCTTGCTTAATCCTTACACCAATCCAAAACAATAGTTCCTATTAATACACATTTTTAAAAATGAAGCCCTATGGAGTGTCTATGAGGATTAAATATAAAACATCTATCATATGACCAGGCAAATTCTTTTTCTTTTAGAGTAAGAAGAATCTGATCTACCAAGACCATAAAATTTGTCATTTCAAGACTGTGAACTCCATGAATCTAGGCATTGTGTCGATTTTGTTTACTGCTGTATTCTCAGCCTCTCCAGGAAAGCATAATTATTGAATAAATGCACAAATGAATGAGTTAGTTAATTTTCAAGAGGCAGTAGTATTTCAGAAGTGTTACTAAAATATCTAGAGCACTTTTTTAAGTTCCTGGAAACATGAAAGCTTCTACACAGCATACATAAATTTGAAGAGAAATATCTCTTCATCTTCTGAGACTTGAACTGACTTTTCCTCATCAGCGAACATTAAAGTATTAACAAGGTATGACCCTCTTTTTCTTTATCTTGTATAGTCTTTCTCACCCTCTGAGTCTAACTTTCTTTTTTTTTTTTTTTTTTTTTTTGAGACGGAGTCTCGCTCTGTCGCCCAGGCTGGAGTGCAGTGGCGCGATCTCGGCTCACTGCAAGCTCCGCCTCCCGGGTTTACGCCATTCTCCTGCCTCAGCCTCCCGAGCAGCTGGGACCACAGGCGCCGCCACCACGCCCGGCTAGTTTTTTGTATTTTTAGTAGAGACAGGGTTTCACCGTGTTAGCCAGGATGGTCTCGATCTCCTGACCTCGTGATCCGCCCGTCTCGGCCTCCCAAAGTGCTGGGATTATAGGCGTGAGCGCCCAGCCCTGAGTCTAACTTTCAAATAAAAGTATTTACGTCACTTATTTCCATTTTCCTCAAATCTAAGGCCTAAATACTCAACATTAACATTTACAGAATGTAATACTCTTTAAATATAGCAGAATTATCTGGTACCTACAAGTCCTGAAATTTTCCGTAGGACTATAAAGCCAACCAGCTCACGTATCTTGCTGCATCAAGTTAGGTACCACTTTTACATATATTTTCTATCTTCCAAACTTGGAAACATCTTTTATCTACTTTCCTCTCTTCTCCCATTCCATGTGCTTATATATTTCTTAATCTTTTGTCATTTTAATTGGGTTTCACAAATTGTTTTCAACCCACTGTGTTAAACTGGAAGCCCATAGCATCCACAATAGTTTGTCTTTATTTATGGGTTTAGTAATTCAGAAGTTGTTATAATTTGGAGTATAAAACTGATGCACAAACCTACACCATCCTCCTTTAATTCACCTATAGTAGCATCTATAAGGGGACATACACAGAGTAAGATTGCAACAGATGCCCTTGCAGATGAATAGATGGAGAAGAAAGTACAGAAATGAACAAATGGGAGAATAAATATATCCTAAAACTTTTCCCAGATTTAAACTAAAAATTCTACAGAACCTTAAACATTATCTTGTACAAACCCCATCCAAAGAAGGAATCCCCTTTAAACTATCCCCAGTACTCACCTATTCTCTACTTGAACAATTTCGTGAATAGAAGTTCACAACCCTACTAGATAAACCACTGTGGGTTTTTTTTCGATTTCATTGTTTAAACCTCTGGGTTAATCTCTAGGATGGCAAGACGTTCAGCAGAGACAAGCACCAGGGCACCACCCTCCTGAAATGACCATGCAGAATCTATTCTAGCAAGGATAGGGCCAGTACAGCAGCAGATACAACCAGACTCCAGGGACAGCAAATTCTATTAGCAGTACGCAGGGTCCAGGGTAAGTACTGTCAGGGGTACAAGGTGTCATATCTGCATCCAACAGATCGTTCTGAGAAATAATTTTAGGATTTGTTCCTGTCTACAGAGCCCACAAGCCTGGGTCTCTCGTCTTTCCAGAGATTCCTTTTAATATCTGTTTAATATAATATCTATTATCCTTTTAGCAAATTTCTATTCTGTTTTAAATTAGCCAGTCAGGTTCTTTTGTGTGGATACAAATCTCTGATTAATGAAAGTATTTAACTTTTAAATAGCAAATTCAATAAAAATAAAAATATCTAAACAAAAATGAAATTGCTTTATGAAAATATTACCAAAAAAAATGTTAAAAGCTAATATCAACATTGGGATCTGAATCCCTTCACAAGACATCAGTTTCTCAGTGTGAAAGAAGCAGATTTGTCCTTTAAGTTTTTCTTTTCCCAGAGCACTGGTGCTTTATTTAGTAAATTTCTCCTTTGGAACTAGGAAGCATCAAAGAGGCCCATTGCCAGGAAGTGAGCAGTGTACTCCCTTCTAATAACACTGTGGTGGGAGTCGATTATTGTAGCCCAGCTGCTCAATGAGTAGAAAATGAGGATTGATGGCCTATTCAAACAGTTGAGGCTGAATTATTATTTGAAAGAGGAGCAAATATTTCTCCCAAGTACTCTTGGATTTTACTAAAATAATTAATGCTAGTTATATAGCTCTGAAATAATATAAAAATTAATAACAAAACTTTACATACAGACATAGCAGAGTTTATTGGCCAAGTAAAAAAACCCATCAAACCTCACTTCTCATTTTTTCTAGTCTAATACATATGGTAAAAACATGAAATCACTAGGATTTATAAAGGCAGGTTTGGCAGACTTTTTCTATTTACTGGGACTGTGAGCTATAAAATTGAATTTGGGGCCCTATCTCCAAGAAGAAGTTATTAGTTCTCAGAATAACTGCATGTTAGTGGATCAGGCATAGATAAAAGATTTCCATTATGACTGTTTTTAGCTATGATTTACAGTGGCCTACATTGTTTTATAATGACTTTCAATTTTGAAAATGTACATCTACTGTTAGTTTTATGGATGTAGTCACAATTGATTGTGGGCTTGAGAGATTGATCCTTCTAACTCAGTAACAAAAAAGAAAAGTTTTTAATGTACAATAAATAGACATTCTAGATACATTTACTAGCATGTCCTTTGTATAATTTTCAAAGGAAAATAGATACAGAATTTTTTAAATAATTGCTTAACCGTTTATTCCCTTTAGTTAGATTCCGGAGTAAACTGGTGAATAAAGCTTGCTTGATATAGAGCTCTAGTCCTCTACCTGTACACAATTCTGAGATTACCTACTCATTTGTGTCCCAGTGAAAATGAAAAATGTCATATACTCAATTGCTAAGGAGGACTTGGTGTAGAAGTACCATTAAGTAATGAATTTGACAAAAAGAAACCAACCAAGACATCAGTTCTTGATGTATTTCGCCCATCTTTTTTCTCTAACTCATAACAAGGCAGATGTGCCAATGATTTCAACCAGTCTTGGAACCCATCAGAGCATCAAGCTTGAAACCCATACTAAAAGTTTCCTAACCCTGCCTACCACCCCTCCGCCGTTCTACTGCAAACCCACCCCTACCCACATTTCCTACTCAAGACTGGTCTTTACTCCAAATTAGACATGACTAAAGCCAAAGGATATATCTGGACCCCAAATCACATCCCTCCCTGCCCTTCACCATCACCATCTTAGCTTGTTCATCTGCCTAGGTTCTTTCTCCTTAATTTCCAGAGAGTTGACAAGACTTCTACTCTGGTTCCTTCCTCCACAATTGAAGCCCACCAAAACTATATCCCGTTTGGCTCAAGTAGCTTGTATCTTTCCTAACTTTTCTCCATCCCCTTCACTGAAACAAGATCTACCTATAATATAGTGTCATTTTTAATTTTTTTTATCCTTGCTTAACATAATGATCAAGAAAATTTAAACATAGTGATTTAGGTAAATGAGTAAATCAGATGAAACATAATATTTTATCATTATTATATAATAACAGTGGTAAGCCACATTTATATTACTCTAAGCTTCCTTGTCCAATTATTTTCATAAAACTGGAAAGGAGAAACTAACATCTATTGAGGGCCTATCATTTAGCAACTCTGTGCCAAAGAGATAAACAGTATTAGTTCTTTCCCTTTTATTTTCATATGAAAACCAAAACAAAGAAAGAAAAAAGTAGGGAAGGAAGGAAGGAAAGAAGGAAGGGAGGGAAGGAGGGAGGAAGGGAGGGAGGGAGGGAGTCCACAACCTAACATAATTCCCCAAACAATCATATTTGGTAAAAGTGCTGAGCCAGGATTTGAATCAAGGTCTGTGTGAGCCAAGCCATTATATATCTTAAAATGTATGATACCACCTTAAAATAAAATTTTTTGGTCTGATAATAGTAAAGATTCTCTGCTTATTTTATAAAAACACCAGCCATGCAAGTTCTGGTGAGTCACTATTATTTTACATAAAAGGTATGTGTTGTTCCTATTTTGCTATTGAGAAACTTGATTTACACAGAGGTAAATAATTTGATCTAAATCACACAGTTTGTTAATGGCAAATTCAGATTAGAAACTCAGATCTTGTGGTATTTAATTCCATTACAAAAATGATTACACAAATGGAACAGAAGGTATTCATTCAAGTCATATATTTCATATGATTTGAAAGTGAAGGCTGGGTGCAGTGGCTCACGTCTATAATCCCAGCACCTTGGGAGGCTGAAGCATGTGGATCACTTGAGGGCAGGAGTTTGAGACCAGTCTGGCCAACACAGTGAAACCCAATCTCTACTAAAAATACAAAAGTTAGCCAGGCATGGTGGCACACGCCTGTAATCCCAGCTACTTGGGAGGCTGAGGCAGGAGAATCACTTGAACCAGGAGGCGGAGGTTGCACTGAGCCGAGATCACCCCACTGCACTGCAGCCTGGGTGACAGAGCGATCCCCTGTCTCTAAAAGGAATAAATAAATAGATAAATAAACAAACTGTTAGTCCAATCTCATCTTACCTAGAATGGTAAAATTAGGATATTGCTCATTGAAATTGCTTGACCGTATGTTAAAATTTGCTAAAATTAATGTTTATTCACTTCCGAATAGAAAATCTCATGAAAATATTTCCATAGGTGATATATAAAGTACTTGTCCTTTTATTTCTTCTTATACTAATGGGCTCCAAATTATTTGCTTTGGGGAAAAAAAAATAGAAAAACAAATAAATAAAATAATGTATAATGAGAAGCTGAACCAATGATATCAAAGCTCTCTGCCAGTTTGATCTTTAAATGTCCATCTTTTTCACTCTAAGGGTACCTAATACTACATAAATAGACACCAATAGCAAGAGACAAATGTAGTTCACTATATTCCATGTAATCAATTATACTGAAGGCTAGAAAATTCTAAATTATTTTGAAACCACCACATGCTACACATCCATGCATCACACACAACACACACACACACACACACACACACACACTTCTTTTTAACTTGTAATTTTTTTTTCCAACACTGCAACTACAATATACATTGTGAGGATACAGAAAGAGGTGTTTTCAGACATCAAAAACTTTGAGACACAAAAGAATTGTCAAAAAAAAAAAAAAAAAGAAGAGCATTCTCTGAGGAAAAAAATAAAAGATTTATTTATCAGATTTCTCAAGTGTTTGAGACAAAAGCTAAGAATAGCATTTAACTGATATTTTCAGTTATTGCATTAAACATATTTTCATATGTTAACATTTTATTAAAAAGTAAGACTTTTTAAGGATTAATTTAATATTTCCCACATGCTATATGGCAAAGTTGATGTCTTCAGGTGAATTATCAATGACACAGACTTCTCAGAAAATGAAAATCAAATGAATTCTCAGTCTCTAGAGTAGTTTGGTGTTAAAATTAAGTCACACATAGATAAATTTACTCATGACTTTATTGCTATATTTCAAAAACTCCTTTGATAGTTTAAGACTATGCCAACATATTTTTAAAAATTAGTCTATAGTTATAAAAGATTTTTATGAACTAATCAACTGAACAAATCATTTTCATACATGTTATGGTGAAAAAGTGGCCTGTAATCAAAATCCAACGCTGCCTAGCACAGGCACATTGTGCATGCCATCTAATTTTTCTGTAAATCAATATATTTATTTAGAAATTTAATAATATTAACCCATTTGGTTTTATTGTCTTCTCAAGATTATTGTGAAGATTAAATATGGCAAATGCATGATAAATTATAAAGCATTTATAA
The DNA here is from genome assembly GCF_043159975.1 of Macaca nemestrina. NCBI lineage: Eukaryota > Metazoa > Chordata > Mammalia > Primates > Cercopithecidae > Macaca > Macaca nemestrina. The sequence goes on from NC_092129.1 coordinate 88,849,513, forward strand.
ATTATCAGCATATCCATTATGTTATTTTGTATGTGTCATAATGATCCATTAAAATGAATTATTTACAAGAAAACTGGAAGTTTATTATCTTATCCAAATGTCTTGTGTGGACTATGAGTGCATCCAGCTCAGCATTCTGCCATTAATTCAGAATCCTATAAAGTGGCAGTGATGAAAAGGACATAATCTACAAGAAAACTCATCTAGCAAGTTGGCTTACCACTCACCAGCTATAAGGAAGTTGAAATTTGGGAAAAATAAAAGTTGAGAGTTTGAGAGAGAAGTGTAAGATCTGGGGAAAGGAAGTGGGACAACTTAAGTAAATCAAGAATGTTTGGGTGATTTATATTATACTACCGTTGTATGTTTGCCCAGCAAGGACTTTTTTTTAAACCAACTCTCAAAAAATTATTCACCCTTTAAAAATTTTGACTATACGATTCAATCTGCTTTCCAACCAGTAATGCTCAATGGTCTGACAGTTTTTTTTTTTTTTTTAAGTATAAAAGGCATTTACAACTGAACTGCATTGAAGTTCTTTCCCCTATTTCTTACACCACATCCAGTTAATTGCTCTTTAACATGCTAACAGAAGGATAAGCTGGTACATAATAATTCAGGCATGCACCGATCCTATAATGCCAGGAACTCAGGAGCAGCATGAGAAAACATCAGATTTTTGGCATGTGGGCTAGATGTTTAAATCTGCATAGATTCGAGCCAATTAGACTTGTCAGACTCCAATCCAGTTGAGAGTGACCCCTGATGGTGGAAAGACATGTGGGACAAGCCACAGAAAAGCTTGCAAATGTCAGAGAGGCCAAAAGGTGCCCCACTGGCCTCAAAACTATTAATTAGCAACCAGCAAAAGCACTACCAAAGAATCGCTGCCCCAGCACTCCTCCTCCAGAGGTTGCTGCTACTCGGCCTCATTATCATCTGGATGGAAAACAACACCCTTTCCTGGGAGCTCTCGGCAACACTCTTATTGATTAAGTTCCCACAGTGTTAAATCATTCTGTAGCTTTCACTCCAATCTTCCCACCCCTGAATAATAAAACCTTCAAAGGATTTACTGGGATGGAGAAGGAAGTGGGGGCACAAGGAGAGAAGCACTACAACATACTGTTTATATAGTGCCCACAGTGTCAGCATAAATCAGATCCCAGGAAGCGTTTAAAAGACAACATGCAAAATGAAGTTAATCTGAATTTTCTCTTGTACTTACTAAGGTATGATTTCCTTTAAAAATATATATATTTCAACTATTTCTAAGATGTGTATGCCAAATAAAATCATGACACTAAATAATATTTCTACAAGTCCTCAGTGATCTTATTTGATTGGGAGATCACAAATGTCTGATAGACGAATGCCTATTCCAATATGAATAGCAAAATATTTCAAGGGGGTAGAGATGGAAGCAAAAAGCCAGAGCAACAACTTGAATCTCATGAGAAAAAAATTTGCATAAACTTTCACTCCAAATAACCTATTCTTTCTTTCAGTTATAGAGTATTTCTATTCAAACACAGAGGAAAGCAAGAAAATAATGTCAGTGATGTAATAGATTCACTTATTTAATTCATATTGTATAATAGTGAACATCAGTTTTTTCACCTGTAAAAAAGAGTTTATAACTACCTTGCAGAGTAAATGTGAGGATTAAATAAGAGTTACATACAGTAAGTGCTCAAAAAAGTATAGTTGCTATAGTTAGTATCCTTACTATTATAAAGCAAATCACCAGTAACTTGCTTACTCTCCAAAGCAAACTGTTTCATCCATTGGATCTGCTTGAAGCAATACATGTACACTCCAAGTTATTTCCAGTTTCCCACAGAGAAATAATAAAATAAATGTTAAGTGGACATAAAAGATCTATATTTATTTGGTTTCTCAGCTAGCTCTCCCTAATAAACTGCATGACTCTGACTCAGAAAGACCATAGCTTTTGCCAAAATAGGGAGAGACATATTCAAGGGAAAACAGGGTATCTAAGTTGGACAGAGAGGAGATCTAAGTTGGACAAACTTGGGTCCAAGTTCAACATGTTGTCCAAGTTTTTAGATGGCATGCTCTGGCCTTCTGAGCTAGAAACTAGTAAATAAGCTGGTGAGCTTTTAGGTAGGAAAATGTATTAATTTCATTTGATTATTTAACTTTGGTTAATAGTATCCCACAACTACTACATTTGGCAATTGGGAAGTCCAAGGCTGTGGAAAAACACAGTGATAATTTATGCATTTGTTAAGAAGTTAAGATCTACGTTATGGTTACATAAGTGAGGCCATTTTTAAATATTTTTTGACTCATCCTCTATGTGCCCTATATCACATTAAAAAAAAAAAATTGTGGTCTGAACACTCTGGTAGCGGGAAGAGAAAGGGGACAGTTTAAATTTAGTGGGTTTAGAAATAAGCAAGAGACAGAAAATGAATTTAAGATTTTTCAAGTGGAATGTCAAATACAGCACATAGTTCTCAAAAGAAAATGTTTAATGCAATATTTAGCAATATAAAATCAAAATTAAATTATTGAAATAATAGTCTGCTCAGTAAAGGAGAGAGGCCACTCTGAAAAGTAGAGGGGGTTAAAGGAGACCTCAATTATATGAAGAACTTTGGAATCAAAGGTAGAATCAAATATAAATTGTCCTATTAACACTCAATCCTCTATGGATACTCCATTCCTTCTATTGAACTTACAATTGCTATACATGTGACTTCATGGAATGTTAGGTGCAGGACAGCAATATCATCATTAAAAAATGGAAACAAAAATGCTCAATAATGTTAATCTACACTGATAAACTTTATATTTTAATAGAAATTATTACGTGGACTAAATCATATTGGAAGTCAATTTATGATTTACAGTGCCTAACAAATGAAACGGTAAAATTATTTTTGAATGGATATTTGTTATTACTGTGTTGAATATTAACTGCAAGTTAAAAAAGCATTCTTTCTAGAAATGTTGACTGATGACAATAGATAAGTGGACAGAAACCACAGCTAAAGTACAAAAAGATATGTTGCTATTCTATGTCCAATTTACACACAAATTAAAATACTTTGGCTCCCAGTCTACATTATTACAGAAGACTTTACTCTTCAAGTTTACACATTCCAATCAATTCCATGATTTTCTTTTTTAAAAAAAAACATGGTAAGATTTCACCTGTAAACACAGTGGGATTGATTATACAAGAAACTGCATGGAGAAGCAAAATGCCAAAATATATTCTAGGCTTCACTACACACCTCTTGCAATATTGAACACTTTCTAGTAGTAGGTCTACATTCTCAGCCACGAATATGGAGAGACCAGAGATTATTTTCATTGGGGAAAACAGTGTTCCCTGTTCGTCCCTCTGACTCTTCCAGTAGACTTATTAATGCCAACAAGTCACAGTGGGAACAATTTGAAGACAAAACCTACCTAGAAAAACACTCATCACTAAATATAGTTATTTATTGAAAACTAAATTATGTTTTCTTTAAGCCTATAAGTTTAATGTGCTAATTATATAAACCATAAAAGACAAAAGGAAGAGAAGAAAATCAGGTAAAATCAGCACCAAATTCATGAAGTTAGTGAACTCTAATCCAATGAGGTAAATTAACCAGCCACATGATCTCCATCACCTACTGTCCAATTTCCTGACACATCAGTCATGGAAAATGTGGACATACACCTCCCGGTGACAGTTAGAGCATCTGGCCACTGCAGAATTATCCAGAGATGGTGTGAGCCCAAATGCAGGAATACATAAGAAGCCATCTTGTAGATAAAATTATATTTCAATGCAGCTGGCACTTCCCTCTCCATACCACACTACATCACAGCACACTGCACTACAGACACACTTATATGCACACCAAGAAAAAAACATCCTAAACAACATTCTGGGAGACCACTTTTCCCTAATACTGAAGCCTAGGCTGTTTCCTCAAAATCTTGTTCTACATCATCAGACTGAAACTCTTGCTGGGAAGGATGAAGATAATGGCAACTCCAACTGAGAGGCCATTCACACTACTCATAATTATAGAACAGGATCGCAGTAGTTAGAAAATGGGTGGGGGACCGGGGACTAAAAGAGGAAACCATTCAATCACAAAACCCATTTCTTGCCAAGACTGAATACTAGGTCTTAACAGAAGTTCAAATACCTATATTTATCTATCACTTTAGTGAGAGCTGATTTGACAACTCATTTCATTAATTTAATTTAAAAGAGCCGATCCCAAGTAAATAATTATTTAACTAAGGTTTTAAAACTAATCACTATAGTTTTCTTTAAAATCAAATTCCCTATAATAATTTCACAGTATGAAATGGTATCAATTAACAAAGCTTGGTTATACTTGTCTCTTACGATGCAAGGAAAATTCTAACTAAATAACCTTGTATTACTGCTTCACCTAGAAACCATCAGCATTGTTTTTGCTCCTTCAAGTAAACATTTTGGACTAACAGAATAGAAATTATAAACTATTTGTAGTCAGTCACATTCTTGGAGTTCATCAAAGAAAATCCTGTCCCCACTCAAACAAAATCCATCTATTAGAATCAGAGGTGAAATTTCCCTTCAGGTACTCAAAACTTCAGTATGTTCATATTAGCACTATAATTTTTTAAAATTGCGTTTTTAGTCGACTCATTTTATTTATCAAGAGTGCTAAAATTTAGTTGGAATAATTCAGTACTATGGCAGAATTACTACTATTAAACTTTGTATATCAAAAAAGCAAAAATATTTCAAAATGAAAACCAGAAATAGAACTGATGCAAATCTCATTTTATATAAGCTAGTGATAGTAAACTAGTTTACAATGGGATGTTGTAATAACTGTTGCTAGATAGTTTTTATTACCAGGTGATGAGTCAAGACTCAACTGCCAAGAAACTAAAAACGAGAGAGATGAAGGTACCAGCTGTTGTCAAATTTTTCTATTACAAGTTACCTAAGGACCTAAGGTTTCATTTTTGCAACATTTTGGCAAGCATATCCTGTCTCTCTTTAATTTCCATTGCAACTCACTGTGATAGGTTTATGTAACAAAGTGATGGAATGCTAACCCCTACAACAGAAAACAATGATTTTTACTCTTGTTAATAAAAACTAGGGTTTTAAAAATTTTTTTTTTAGTAATTTATTTCACTGTCACTAATGGTCTTATGATAATAATCATAGTATATAATCTGACACAACTGCTCTTAGAGAAATTTCTAGCAAAGGACTGCAGCCTCTGTGGGAGGTAACTGTCGGAATTATCTTAAACCACTACCTGTCTTCCGCTACAATAGAAAAGGCCTTTAATCAAAATAATCCTTTTTCAAAAGAGCAACTTTTCTCCCTCTGCAATTCACTCATCTTAAAAGAGCACTATAGCTTTTGTGCATAACTTAATTCATTCTTCAAGACAAGTACAAAATTTGTCACTGACATTTAGCGCCAGCCGTAGGCAATGGATAAAATGAACTAGTTAGCAATTTAACCTGTAAAAAAACAGAGTGGGATGAACAATTTTCTACCATCAAAGCAAATGGCTAACATTTAGCAGGATTTTATTTTTATTTTTCAGCCCATCCCATCTTCAAGAAGAAAGAAGTCAGGCTAACATTTTTTCAGGGTCCTAAATCTTCCTCTCAGCCTATTCCTTTAATGGTTTCAAGTAAATGACTATCCAGAGGATAATTAGGCACTGTGCTGTCGCATCGTGTCAGGTCACAGCTGGATTTAGTCAGCATTAACCTTTGGGGAGAATTGGAATATCAGTATCATTTAAAATTAAAGACGTGTAAGCAGGCATTTCTGGAGATGTTAGAAAAGTAATTGTCTGTAAATTGTTTGACCTTGAGATTTAATTGCATGCACAACACACATTCTAGCAAGAGCCCTGGACTGTCTTCATTCTTTTACCTCCAAACCTCTCACTTCACAGGGCCCATTAGGCTACCTGTGGCTTTTTCAGTAAAATATTAAAGATTTTGGCCTTCAATTTAAAACAAAACCTTTGAAGCATTGCTCAGTATACTAAAAATTTAAAGCAAACATGCTTATCAATCAGAATACCAATTTTACTACATATTTTTAAAAGCATACATACTATAGTCATGTTTGAAAGCTAAGTTTAAATCTCATCCAGCCCCCTTCTTTTCTGCTAACAAGTTTGCATATTTTGCCTTATTCCCTTTTTCCCTAATGAGACAGCTTATGCTTTCAAAGTCCCTCAAGCTAGGCAAATCTCTCCACCGCTTCCACTGTTAATAATGAAACTTCGTAATTATACAAATCCAAGGTGGCCAATCAGCTTTCCAGGCTGAGCCTTCGGGTACCTCATAAATTATTCATGTGACACTCAGGCCTGTGAACTCACTTGCTTATATTAGAAGCCTAATTAATATTTAATCACACGTGCAGAGGGCACTTGGAGCTGCACTGTCCCTGAAAGAAGGGTAAATATAAATGTGCATATGCCTCAATGTAAATCTCATTCAGTAGAAAGAGGAAGTGTCGATGGACATGCAGAAGTGACCGTGAAACACACTAGGTATGATCTAGGCAGTATGATTCACCTCTATTGAGCCTACTACATACCAGGCACTGTGTAGGACCCTGAGAAGAGGAAGTCGCAATCCCATCCCCCACAGCTCCTACGAATCCTTTCTTTCCAATCAAGGGATTTCAAAATTTTGACAGGTAAATATTGTCTTTTCAAATTTTAAATAGAAAAAAAAATTGAACATAGTTATCCATCAGTCTAGAAAGGGATAATATGCATCCATATTATCAAAGGATATTTGGCTTTGGATAGTTTTCATTTTGTTTCTTAAAAGGCAGCAATACTGTTAAACAACATGCAGAATACCTCTGTAACCTTTTCTGGGATTTCACTGTATTTTTTCTCCAGGGGAATGAGTTAGAAAAGAGAGCCAAACATTATCTGGCTTGGCAGGCTTACAGATGACTACTGTTTAGTGGAATTATGCTATGTTGTACTACGAAAAATAAAATATGTTCTTTCAAGGGATGAGGTGAGAAAAAGACCGATAGCTAATCATGGTACATCAGAAGTCTGTGAGATGATGAAACAGACACTGAGAAAGAAGCATGAGCTGGGTCCACAGACCTAACCGTTGCATAGCACTGGCACTGCCACCCTGTGAGATCTCTACTCCCAGATTACATGGCTTTGAAAGTACAGTCAGTGGCATTGTTTCTAAAGGTCTCTTCTGTCTTTGATGACATCTCTGTTCTACCAGAAATGACTGTATATCTTTCCCCCGGAGCCACTATGCCACAATCTTCACTGTCTGCAACAGCACATTAAGAGTCAATAAATAAACAAAGTGTATAGTTCTTTGGGCAGTTATATTGTGTAGCCCCAATACTTCACAAAATGATTGTTCTGGGACCCATTAGTGGGTGTCACATGATGTGATGGTATTCCTTTAACCAAATGCAGAAATGGCAAAGAGTGACAGATGCAAAATGATATCACTGACAACCCTGTTATTTGTTTGTTTATTTATTTATTAGAGAGACGGGATCTCACTCTGTCACCCAGGCTGGAGTGCAGTGGCACCATCATAGCTTACCATAGCCTCAAACCCCTGGCCTCAAGCAATCCTCTGCCTCAGTCTCCCAAACTGCTGGTATCACACACATAAGCCACCTCACCTAGCCCACCCTGTTATTTTATTTTACACCCTAAATTAGGATGTGCCCAAATGGGGTCTTGATAGCTCAGAGTTAACAGTTAGTAGAAATAATGGTTGCAAACACCTAATTAGGACTCCTACTAAAATTGCTTCTTCCTAGCCAATAGGAACACTTCTACAGATTTGAGGAACATCCATGATAAAATCCTGTTGCCTTTATCCTGGTTTATCTCAAATAACCTCACCTAATCTTCTGAGTTCCCAAGGGCACAACTGTTAAGGAACCTTTTATCCCAGGTTGCATAGGGTCCTGATTGACTCTAATTCTTTATCAATACATTGCTTTGGGAGTATGCAAGAAACTGTACATAGATATAAACCACATAGACCAATGAAGGGTATGCCTTAAACATGGGAAGACAAATAATGATTGGTCTATAATACAATGAAGTTGAATCCCTAAAATCTGTGTTCATATTTCAGCTCTTTTTATTGCTATGTGGCTTTTGAGAAGCTACACATTCTCCTCAAGTCTCAGTTTTGTCATCTATATATACAATGAGTTTGCTAATATATACATAAAAGATTAAGATAATGTACGTAAAGCATTCATTAAAGTTCCTGGCATGCAAAAGGCACTCAGACATGCTAGATAACATACACTTATCAGGACCCACAATTCAATCATTTGTCCATTCTTACAACAACCCTCTGCTAATTGGAATATTATAAAAGATGACTAGAAACCATGGTACCTATTTATCATTAAGAGAATGGTGGATTATCTCTTGGGCTCTGTTTTCAGCAAGATTGCTAATGAGATCCCTTGCTTTCCAAAGTTGCTCTGGATCAGGCTATTACCAGCAAACAAAGGGATGAGAGGGCATGGCCATAATATCCTGTGCTATTAGGAAATCATTTCATACCATCTGCAACCCCTGATTCTGTGCAAATTTTGTTCCTCAATAATTACAGCCTAACATTCAGTAGGAATTGTGACTCTGGGAAGTAAAGTTTGGATTAAGACAAATTACAGGGTGTGTTAGGCTACAACTTAGGGTTTTTTCTAGGGATTAGGAGAAATGAGAGAAATGGAGGTAAATTATACACAAATACACCTCCCGGCCCCTGGCTCTGTTTTTGGAAAAATCTTGAGAAATGCAAAGGTGTAGAATCTAGCAGTCTTAGATGTGCCACCAACTCTGGGATATGGATGTAACTGAAAGCCCAATTATATGATAGAGTTGAGGCAGTTCAAGCACTTTAATGCCTCAGTGAGGGCTGCCTCTAAAAGGGGGAGGGCTTGAGCTTGCAGTAAAGTTTTCAAAGTTGAACGGACTCAACTTTGAAAAGCTACAGATGGTAGGGAGAACAGAAGCAGAGGACCTGAGGTTGGACTGTCCACAAAGGTACATTCTCATCAATTCAACAACAAAAAATATATATTTTAAAAAATATATACCCACAATTAGGCAGTCTTCTAACACATCCTTTCAGATGTACCATATTTAGCAAATAAGCAAAATTATCCAAACTACCACTGTATGGCAGGCTGGCATACAGTGGTCACATACTGGTTAGACACAACGCCTAAAATTCCCAATCAAAATTAAATTTTACTTCCAATGTTCACCCCTAATACTATTTTGGACTCTCTAACAACAGCCCATCTGACATCTTGCTGGCATTACATGTAATTGATATTCTATCTCCCATCCCATTCCATAACCCTGGATAGCATTTGTCAAAGGTTGGTCCAGGAACAACATGCACCAAAATCACCAGGGCTATCAGCCTGAAGCTTACATAATTTGGTGAAGTCATTTTAGAGAAAAGAAAAGAATATTTGAATTAAAGTTAGATACAAATGTCACTATTTAGCATGAGAAAATAAATCACAACAAATTATAGTTGTCCCCTCAGTATTTGTGGGAGATTGGTTCCAAGACATCCTGTGGATACCAAAATCCCCAGATGCTTAAGTCTTATATAAAATGGTATGGTATTTACATACAACCTAAACAGATCCTCCTCTAAGTCATCTCTAGATTACTTGTCATACTTATTACAATGTCTACATATCACTTCATCCTCATGGATTCAGCGTAGTACTCCACAGACAACAAGTTCAAGATTTGATGTTTGGAACTTTATGAAATGATTTTTTCCAAATTTTTCAGTCCATGGTTGGTTGAATCGCAGATGGGGAATGCACAGATACAGAGGGCCAACTGTACTGGAGACTTGGAAATTAAGGTCACTTTAGAAAATTTACAGTGCTTGCTTAGAAATGGTTCCTAGTGGAAACGTGGTTCTCCTCCCTTTCCTCATAAAACACTCTAGAATTCTCAGTGACTTCCAGAATTCACGCAGTTAGTGCAAGTGAAGGGCCCTGCCACTTAAGCCCAGTTACCGTCACAATAAATCTGCCTTTCCCTGAGATACTTGTTAAAACTGAAGATGCCTCGACTTACATCAATCACTAAATTAGAAGGTGTGCAGGTGGGCTCAGGAATCTCCATGACAGCACATGCAACTCTGAGGACCACTGCCCCAGATAATAATAAAGTACGTGAAGTCAAGAATCATCTTATTCACCTATGTCATTCCCTTTGCATATAGTAAGTTCCTAGCTCACAGCAAGTGCTCAACAAATATGCTGAATTCCGAAGTTATTTATGAATGTGTTTTACTACCCTACAATATATTTATTTGAATCACTTCAGCAGTTAGAAGCACGTCTCAAATGTATTGGGACCTCAGGAAACAGTGGAATAAACTGCAATAAAAGCATCTAATTTGGAAAACTGTGCCCACTTGTAGAAAAACTGACGTATGTATTCATAAAAAGATATAATTTTTTTCAGAAAAAAAGAAAAATTTGCCATAGCATATACAGTGTTGAAAATCTCAAGCTCTATGTGGGTATATACACATCTTTTTACTCTCCCATATTTATCAACACTATCAATGACAACATTTAAGAGATTGTATGGGAAAACAAGGACCATGCACATTCAAGTGTCTGAAGTTCCTGGGGTGTCCAGGAAGTAAGGCAATTGTGCAAAGAGAAAAGTGGGCTGTGAGTAACTCAGAGCCACAGCTCCTCTGCTCCTCCCAGTGATAACCATGTTGGAATCAGCCCATTAGGGCCAGATTTTTCAAGAGAAGCTGGAAACCAAATCATTATAAGAAATCACTTAATTTTAACTACTCTTGATAAGTAACACAAAATTTTAAAAGGCATTGAGTTGACTAAACAAAACATGTCTGCAGGCCATCACAATAAAATATCTAACAGAAAGTATTCATAGATAACAATGAAGTTAGAAATAAATATCCATATTACAGCCTCTTACAGTGTGAAAGCCCCCTAACTAGACTATAACCTTATCAATAACACTTTTTATATATACATCTTTGAGCACAGTGCCTTCCAGAAATATTTGATTCACTGCCGAATCCTAAGTACCTAGTACTCTACCAGGTATGTTAAATAGGTATGGAATGAATGACTGGAGCAGGATTGATCAATCTTATAGATGAAATTTAAAAACATATAACTAGGTGAACAAAGCAAGCTGAAAAAATATTGACAGAGTGTTGTACTATTAATTCAAGTTTAAATATACATAACACAATAATATAGAAAGTTTACAGATTCACATATATGTAGAATAAAACATAAAGACAAACAGAAATGATGAACACAAATTTAGAATAGTGGTTACCTCTCAAGAAAAGTGTATCAGGATTGTGAAAGCACAAGGCAAAGTGTATATCTGTAATTTTTCTCTCTTATGTTTGGGTGATTAACACATGTTGTTAATTATATCCTTCTTAATTTTCTACATTACTGAAATACTCCATAACAATTATTTAAATGAACTTTTTATTTTGGAATAACTTTAGATTTACAGGTTGCAAAATTAGTGCTTAGAGTTTCTGTTCCTTGACCCAGTTTCCCCCATCTTACATTTGTTAATATCTTACGTTAGTATGGTATAATACATTTGAGTCAAAATGGAGAAACTAACGTTAGTACATTACTACTAACCAAACACCAGACTGTTTGGCTTTCACCATTTTTTCCCATTAATGTCTTCTTTCTGTTTCAGGATCCAATCCAGAGTACCACATTGCGTTTAGTTGTCAAGTCTCTCCAACCTGAGACAGTTCTCAGTCTTCCCTTGTTTTTCATGACCTTGACAGTCTTAAGCAGTACTGGCCAAATATCCTGTAAATGTCCCCTGCCTGGGCCTTTTCTGCTATTTTTCTCATGATTAGATTGAGGTTATGGGCTTTTGAAAAGGAATCAACAGAGGTTAAGTGCCCTTTGTCATGTCACAACAAGGGTACATGTTCTCCACATGACAACATGGTTAATGATAACTTTCATCACTTGGTTAAGATAATGTTTTCCAGTATTCTCCATTGTAAAGTTACTGTTTTCCCTTTACTCACTCTATGCTGAGGAAATGATTCACTAAGTCTAGCTTACACTCAAGGGGAAAGAGTGGAGGGCAAGGGGAGTAGGGGGCAGAACTGAACTCCACCTCCTGTAGAAGGGAATATCTACACATATGTAATAATTTTATTGAAAAGAAAATTATTGAGTATAGCATAAAAAGAGAACAGGAGACTTAAAGATTGAGAATTATACTCCTAGGAAATGTCCTGTGACCTGTGGAAACAAGAGTATTTCCTATTTTGGGGATAAATGCACATGCACATTCAAAATGTCAAAACAGTCTCTTCCATAACTTATTTCTTCCTTTAATCATTCAAAAAGTAATAAATTTTCAGGTAACTAGTCTCTAAGTCTAGATACTAATACTTGCTTTAAGAAACATGTAATAGTTCTATTTAAAGGAAAATTTCCCCCATAAGCTTTGGACTACCTATTGTATATAAGAGAATGGACTGGTACTGTGAAAATTTTCTTCTAAAATATGCACAATGTTTAGTTCCTGCCTACCAAGAAGGCTACAATCTGGCATAAAGGGAGAGGGCTTGGGTAGTTTGAAGACAAGTGCCATACAACAATAGCCTACATCATACTGGGTTTATTGCCATAAAATAAATACTAATTCAGTGGTACATGGATTTTGAAGAGGAAAAAAATGAAATCCAACTGAGACGTATCTAGTGAGTCTGTGCTCCCTGTGTATCATCTCTAGAAAACTCTCATCTCTCTTCAGAGGCACAATATCTGAGATTTGGCGTCTTGATCAGCTTAAGTGTTAAGTTCCACAAAAGATAGCCATAAGAAGCAATACCAGCATTGCTATAAATATAACCAAAGCCAGAGCAGGGAAGGTAGAAAGTGGAATACGAAAAAATTACAAGAAAGAGAGAAAGATTAAAATTCTTCACTGTATCAGTCTACTGCTCAAATAACACTGGACTGTCTCCTAGTTGTTAATATATCAATCCTCTGCTCAGCTCTGTGCCAATTTGTATTATCATACTTCTCCTGTCTCATTTCTCGCCAGTCTCAACATGGCCCAACTGCTTCTGTTATTTCAACAGCTTGTTCTACTCTGCTTTCTGCTCAGTTTCCAACACGGGTCCTCCACGCCCTGTATATTAGCCAGGACCCTTTCATTAGAAACAATTTATGCCTTTAATTTAAAAAAACTCAAGTTAAAAAAGGACAGGAGGGGTATTGGCTCACATAACTAAAAATTTGGGGCAAGATCAGGACACTGTCTCTGGCCCTTGGCTCTGACTTTCTCTCTGGTTATTCTAACGGAGGATCTTCCCTCATATTGCTCCCTGGCTGCTCCAGGAGCACATCATCACAGCCTAACAACCTCAGAAGAAAGCTCTTTTTCAATCAGAACTTCAAGATTGAGTCTAATTTGCTAACTGGCCAAGCCTAGATCACATGCTCACTCCTGATTTGGGGAAACGTAGGGTAGACAGCCATCATATTCAAATAATCAGGATAACAGATAAAAGAGTGTTGATTTCCCAGGGTAAGATAAACATTTTGTTATCATAAGACAGTAAACTGAGGGCCAGGCGTGACAGCTCACACCTGTAATCCCAGCACTTTGGGAGGCCGAGACGGGTATATCATTTGAGGTCAGGAGTTCGCCACCAGCCTGGCCAATAGGGTGAAACCCCTTCTCTACTAAAAATACAAAATTAGCCAGGCACAATGGCGTATGCCTGTAATTCCAGCTACTTGGGAGCCTGAGGCAGGAGAATCTCTTGAACCGAAGAGGCGCTTGAATCTTAGCCAAGATTGCGCCATTGTACTCCAGCCTGGACAACAAGAGTAAAACTACCTCTCAAAAAAAAAAAGGGTAAAATGAGTATTCACTGGGCAAAAACAATTATGTCTACCTGATCCTGTCTATGTCATTTCCCAAGTACAACTGACTTGTTTTTCTCATTTACCTCCTTGGACAACTCCCTGCTCTGTGCTGTTTCTTCATGTTGCTGTCTCATGAAATTTGTCAACTGATCTACCATTTTTTAAAGTTTTACTTACCCTTCAATAATCTGTTTACTTGTCACCTTTTTTGTTAAGGCTTCCATTAATGCACCAGTCATGTAATTGCTCCACGATCCCATAACACACACTTGTTCTTCTATTTAGTATTTATTCCATTTCACCAAATATTAAGGCAATTTGTTTAATAGAAATTCTTTGAGAGTAGAAAGGGTGCCATATACATCTTGGCTTTACTTGTCTCCAAGCAAAGTGCCATATACAAAGGAATCATCTGATAAACATTTGCTGAATTAGAGATCATCCAAATCCTTTCTGCCACAAAACCCGTTCCTTATTAATTCTTTGTTATTTTGATAAGCCATTTGTTCTGAATTCCTCTCCATATTTATATGTACTTTGATGCCGTGAGCTCTGCCAGCCTCTAGATCTTACAGAATCTACCTGATCCTCATCAGTGGGGTCAGCTTTGTCCCAGTTCATAAGTCTATGCTAAATTGAAATGGAGGAATTTAAAGCATTTCAAACAAATATGGAAAATAACATTAAACGTCTCCAGTTCCCCTTCTGTTCAAGCTTCTGCCTTAATGACTTATGTGATACACATTTCTACCAGAGCTAATTCCATATATGATCTATGGAACACAAGGTTTGCATGTGCTGTGGTTTGAATGCAACCCCCAAAAGTTCATGTGTTGGAAACTTGAGTTGCCATTATGACAGTGTTAAGAGGTGGGGCCTTTGGAAAGCAACTGGGCCATGAGGGCTCCATTCTCATGAACGGATTAATGCCATTATTGTAGGAGTAGTTTAGTTACCATAGGCGCTTGGCTCCCTTTTCTTCTCTGTCTCAGGCATGAGTTCCCACCTTCTACCCTTCCACCATGGAATGACCCTCACCAAATATCAGTGTCATACTCTTGGACTTCTCAACTTATCTACCATACTCATGGTTCAGCCTCCAGCACCATGAGCTGAATAAATTCTTTTTCTTTATAAATCACCCAGTCTGTAGTATTCCATTACAGCAACAGAAAATAGACTAAGACAGCATATATAATAAGCATGCCAAAGCTTTAGAGCCAAAAGTTGTGTGACCTCAAGTAAATTACTTAATCTGAGACTTATTTGTTCATCTGTGAGAGGCATTTTTTATTTTTCTTGAGACAGGGTCTTACTCTGTCACCCAGGCAGGAGTGCAGTGGTACAATCATGGCTCACTGCAGCCTCGACCTTCTGAACTCAAGGGATCCTTCTGCCTCAGCTTCTCATGTAGCTAGGACTACAGGCTGATCCCACCATGCCAGGTTAATTTTCTTTTTAGAGATGGGGGTCTCACTTTATTGCCCAAGCTGGACTTGAACCTCTCGGCTCAACCAGTCCCCCTGCTTCAGCTTTCCAAAGTGCTGGGATTACAGGCTTGAGCCAATATGTCTGGCTTAGAAGGAGTTTTTTTTAAATACTTAATTTCACTGAGATTTTAGAAGTATAAAATAAAATAACAAATATAAAGAGTCAGGGATAACATCTGATATATGAAAGATACTCAACAAGTGTTAATAGTCTGCGCTAAAGTCAATAGACCAGTTGACCTACCTTCCCTTTTCCGCCATAAAATCTTCCCATCAAAGATTTTTGCAGAGATATGCTCAACTGAGTGACCCAAAATCATATTAGATGACTGAAAATTTAATTGCTATAATCCAATAACTTTTTGGAAATCCCAGTTGAATGAGATTTTTTCTACAGAATCCAAGCCAAAGAAAAGTCTATGTCCTAAACCGATTGAACCTCTATCTTCCTTCATTATCCTAAAATCCTAACTAGTCATGTCCCCAGAATTATATAAATGGCCTCTCTTTATACTACAGCCTCAAATTATTCCACAATTGCTTTTTTATAAGACCTAGAGCTAGGGTTCATGTCTTATTTAGATCCATGTCTTGTTCAGTTCAAAAACAGAACTATGGGCCACAATCAATATTGAGTTCTATATCTAGGACCCATATGAATATGGCAACTAAGGATCTCAGAGACTCCCCTAAATATCTTTGGGATAAATATTATGGTGTTAAGGAGTCACTTAGAGAAGGCAGAAAGCCATAAAATCATTATGTGATTACTGTTTTACTTTTCATGATAAAATACAGGAAATACAAAGAGCTATTATTGTCTATTACTCCCAGAAAAAGAATGAATCAGTACAATAAGAAAAGAGAATGTGACTTCTGAAAAGCCCCCTCTATGTAGAAATAATGAGTTTTTTAATGTTTTAATAGGAATTATGGAAATACGTATTATTTTGTATTCAAAATAAACAAATATAAATTAGCAATTGGATAACATTGCATGTCCATAATATGTGCCCTGAAAAAAAAATTTAACTGTTTAGAACAAACACATTTGTTGAAGAGATGACTACAGGCTGTGGATAAGACACATCTGCATCCAAATCTCTTCCAAGGCAAGCTGTGTCAGCTCCAGGGCCCAGGACTGTTTAGACTATCAAAGATACCGCCTTTAGTAGAGGATGCAAAGAACTGCACTGGCACTGCATTTGATGAGGGACTAAATTGAGAGTGAAAGCCTCTGAATGGTAACGGTATCTGCATAAAATGCTTACAGGAGAAAAAAAGAAGAGAGAGAGAGCATGAAGCCAGAGAGGGTTAGGCTAATATGCAGATGCTGACTGCTACATTTTTACAGCATTTGCCAATCCTTGGTGGCCTAGACCTTTGTTTCAGTGGGTCATCATGGAAAAAGAAGACTCAGTCTAGGCCTCTTGCTTGGTGAGATGTCAGAGCAGAGATCCAAGAAAAATAATAAAACCAGGACCCTAGAAAAACGACACCCTGAAACATTAGCTAAATAAACCTTTGCCATAAAGGGAGACAGTAAGGAGGCTTTATCAAGAGATACACTGAAATATAAAATCATGGGAAAGCTGAAAATATAATGGAAAAATACTCTGAGTGTGTAGGAAGTAACCAGGATTTACTAGAAGGACTCATAGGACTCAGTATATAGCCATGCTCATGGCTAAGATTTATTACAGTGAAAAGATATGAAACAAAAGGAAATCAGTAAAGGGAAAACAGCAAAGGGAAAAAGCACATGGGCAAAGTCAAGAGAAAACCAAGCATAAGCTTGCAAGAGTTCTCGCCTAGCAAAATCACACAAAACACACTTAATTCCCATAGCAATGAATTGTGACAGCTCATGTGAAATGTCATCTACCAGGGAAGCTTATTTGAGACACGGTGCCTAGGGACTTAGCAGGGGCTGGTTATGGTAAAGCTCCTCCATATTGTTCTACAGATTTACCGAAATTTCAATCAGAATATATACAGATTTTTTCACTAAATTTGAAAATAGTATTCCAAATGTATGCAGAATATCAAAAGGCCAATAACAGCCTAATTAAAAAAAAAAAAAACTGGCAAAGGCACATATAAGAATGTAACAAAAAGAAACATTAATGGCCAATAAGTATATAAAATTATTGAGAAAATATAAATTTAAATGATGAAATATTATTTATACCCACTTGATTGAGAAAAAGTAGTCTGACAATATCAGGATTTCTTGAGGTTGGGGATTGGCAGGTAATTTTATATGCTGCTGAAGGGCATACCTACTCTGGAAAATTATTTGTATTATTTAGTAAAATTGAAGATATATATTCCGTTTGATGCCAAATCCACTTCCAGTGAAATATTTTAACAATTTCATCTTGAAACATGCACATGACTTTCATAGCAGCACTGTTAATATATCTACATACATGCAAAAAATCTGTTGACAGTTAAATGTATGAATAATGAATTTGGTATATCCATGCAATGAAATACTACACAGCAGGGCAAATGAGCAAAGTACAGCTCTACATATAATGTTAAGTGAAAGAGCAATTCACATGAGAACACATACAGTATAATTCCATTTATTTAGAACAAAACTAAAAGTTATATATACTTTAGAGGTGTCTATATGTGTGCTAAAACCATAAATAAAGGCAAAGGCATAATTAGTTACCTTGGGTTGTGGGCAGGAGGAGGAAGACAGCAGGATCATCATGTAGCAGGGCTTCAAATTATGTGACACTCTAATGATCTGGGAGCAGGGAGGAAACTAGCATGGTGCTGTGGAGGAATAGCAAGAACAACAAAGTGTCTGGAAAATATGGCACCCAGCAAAGAGCAATGGGGAGTAAAGTCACAGAGTGCGGTGGGAGCATTGTCATGTGGAGCCCTGAAAACCAAGGAAAGGCATGGAATATATTTCTAGTATAAAGAGAAGCCTCTTTAAGGTTTTGAGTTGGTGTAGGACAATTTGATGTTTGTTTTTTAAACACTCACTCTGGCTATATGTGAAATACAACTGCTTAGGAGCAAGAGATGGACACCAGAGGCCAGTTAGGAGGCTGGTTCCGTATTATAGGCAGGAAACAAAGTGTCTTAGATAAGAGTGGTAGTGGAGGTAGTAAAAAGTGATCAAATCTGGGGATTCATTTGAGAGTAGAGAACTTGCTTATTATAAAATTTGTGCCAAAGTTGAAAACTCAGATCAGAGATGACCTTTGGGGTTTTGAGCAAAGCAATTGGATGAATGGAGATTCCATTTATTGATGTGGAGACCACTAGAGGAAGAGCAAATTTGGGGATGCGTGGGAATTGAGAATTCTGTTTAAGGAATGCTACCTGAGACACCCATTGAACATCCCAGTGGAGATGTTGTATAAGACGTTGGATATACCACTCTGAATTTGAGAGGAGAGGTCAGGACATATGCCACATTTCATTGATTCTATGAAACACTCTTTTTCCCTATTTTAACATCTTTGAAAGAGGGACATGTCTTACAATCAATAATACCAACAAAGAGAAATGGCAACCTTTTTTTTCTCCTCAGTAGTATACAAAATAATGGTGCATCAGAAGTCAGTTTCAGAATCAGTATCTTAGTTTCTTTGGATTATAGAATATTTTAAAGATACCAGCATAAAGATGGCATTGAAGCTATGAACTGTGAAATCACCTAATAAGTAAGTATAGGCAGAGAAAATAAAAGAGGAGAAGGATGAGGGAGTAGGGACAGAGCTCTGGGGCATTTAAAGGCCTGGAAAAAGAGGGGAGGCTGGCAAAGGAGAATAGAAAGGGTGGCAGAGAGTCAAGGAAAAAGGTAAGAGCCAGTGGTGTCCTGAAAATAAAGAAAATATTTCAAAAAGGAGGAAGGATGTGTTCTGTTCTTTCAAATGTTACTGAAAAGATAAAAACTAATGAAGACTGAGAATGAAGAAGAAATAATGAGATTCTAGTTCTCAAGTGAAGAGTAGTTCAGAAGAATAGCAGGGACAATAGCCTATTGCGGGGTATGTAAAAGAATACAAAGAAAAGCATTTAGAGCCAATGGTGTTCTAAAATCGTTTAGTACACTTACCGTCTTTTATTTTGTTATTCTAACTAGAATAGAAGCTTCCTCAAGGCAGGGATCTTTATTTTGTTTGTTTGTTTGTTTATATCCTAAGAACCTAAAATAACATTACATGCTCCATAAACATGTGCTGAATTGAACTCTTTCCAGGACTTTTGCTATAAAATAGAGCAGAGAAATGTAGCAATAGCTGAATTTGATAGTCTTTTACGTACAGAATGAGTGACATTCTGGTAGCTTTCTATCACAGAACAAAAACTGCAAATAAAAGGTATTATAGGGTAGATTTGAGCTCAAAACAAGCAAGAAGAAAAGAATAGAAACAATTTGATTCCTAAAATATCCCAAAACAGAGGCTGCCTTTTTCAGGGAGGTAATGAGTGTACTATCACTGACCCGAACAAATAATAAGTTATATAAAACAGTACCAGGGAATGCTGACTTTTCAAACAGGATGAGGGAATTATAGGACAAAATGTTGAACTGAAGTACCTTTTAACTTTAAAAATTTTCTTTCTAGAGTCACAGCACTTTTAAATCATAAACTCATCTCATTCTCTCACCTGGGGCATTCTGAGCCATCATTCTCTGTTGGGGAATGCAAATGTATAAAATTAAAGTCAAATCAAAATATAATTTAAAAGGTAACTTTCACATGAAAATAATTTTATGCATTTAAACACCAATTTCATTTATTTATCATAATTGCATTATTGCGCTAACATACATAACTGAGAGTCATTTTTAAAAAGAATGCAAGGCAAAATTCTCTCATATTCAGAAAATTGTGCAATTATGTCTGCTTGTAATATCTCCCAATATTTATTACATGAGTCTCATAACTATTTCAAAGAAAAATCAACTGTATTACAAAAAACTTTTACTATGATTCCACTAGTTCATCGAGTAAGTGGTAAAATCCCCAAATGGAACTTCAGTACTAATCTATTTAGTCCTGACTCTGAAGCAGTCAGAATAATTTCAATGAACTATGAGTTAAATTTTGAGTGTTTGGTAATATCTCATAACTTTTACTTAAATATTATTAAATAACATTAATTCTCTAAGATACCATTTAAACAAAATGCAACTTTTCACATTATTAATGTAAAGCACAGTAAAAGTTATCAAATTGTCCTTGGATTCTGAAATATGTCCTATAGCGTGTTGTAGCCAATCTGTTCAGAAATCCTTCTGCTGATTTTTCTCTGCAGGCTGGCTGCAGAGCCAGGAATAGGTTAATGAAATGCATGCGAGGAATGAAAAAACAAATTATAAGTGGTAATTCAGCCACTAAACCTTCGCAAGGCTGGGGGGAAATAGGAAAATAAAGCTAATCTTATTTCATTTTACTTAACATACTCAAAATGTCACCTCATAAATCCTATTTTCTGTTTCCATAAAGAATCTGTGTTAGAACTATTGTTTATTAAAAGTTCTGCTGCCATATGGATGACTTAAAAAAAACTCCCTTCAACCCTGTACTATGTGCAAATATTCAGCAATTTTACATTCATGGTTTAAATTTTTAATTTAAATTCTCTTCATTTCCTCACAAATCATCTTGGTGCACTATGTAAAGAAACTATGTAAATATCAGGACCTTGAACTTTGGTACAAGAACTTCCCTCAAAATATATTTATATGAACCACAAACAATTCAGAAGATATTCCTACTGAAATCATGCTTCCAACTAACAGCATTTTGTTTTTTAGAATTTTTTTTGAAGGCTCAGAGACTGGCTTAGATTTTTAGCCTAGCAGATTAATAATGTACTATAAAATTTGAAAGTGCTATCATAAAATAAATTTGGAACTCCACATGCAAGTTCCTATATTAAAATACATTGGGATATATTAAGAAAATAAAGTATATCAGCCATATTCTAAATATACAAACAAGCATCATAGGGATACCTAACTAACAGCAATGCGACATCCAAATGAATACTAAAATATTGGATCCGTAAAGTTATGAAGAACTCTGCAGTATTCATGATTGTAAGACAGAATGTGCTGCCTTTTAATTAGACCAAAATAAGGCTCTTAAAAAAAGTTGAAATGATCAATACTAGTTCTACAGAAATATAATAGAGGTCTAAATCACTAAAAACAAATCATCATCTGAAATACAGCCAATACATTCTAATGTTTTTCTTTAAAAATATATTCTTCTCCTTCTTTTCTTCCTTCGTGGATTAATAAGTCACACTCATGAAATCTCTACACAGTGACCCTTCATTTTTATCTTACATTTTAAGAAAATGAGAAAATTTTGATGTTACCACTATCTTTTCATCTGAACCTTTGCACAGGGCTATTATTCCATGACCTAATAGTGATAAGAGATTCTGCTTCTGTGCCTATTTAAAAGTTCAGATAGAATCAACTCAGAAAACGTACATGAATTTCTTTAAAAATATACTAGCACTTTCAAATCTGCCTTCTAATATTTGCATTGTAAAGTGCAATCCCTTTAAGCACAACTTACAACAACAACAACAACAACAAACACAAGTTTTGAAAAATATTTTGGTTGTATCAGATTTCTTGAGAGTCTTCCACAGAAGGCTCCAAGTTCCTATCATAGAGTTTAAAGTATTTTCATCATGGGAACTTTAATGTTAACATCCTTAGAACTCAGTGAAAGACAATGACCATATTGTAAGAAAAAAAAAAATCTATTTCTCTTTATTTTTGCATTAAATCATTATTCTGCTTGAGGCTTAAGAGATTTATTTTTAAACTTCTGAATATAGAAGAATACTAGGTTTGCAGATCATTTTGGAAAAAATAATTTTAACACATCCTACATAAATGGCCTTTAAGAGAGTGAATTTAAATTTTCCTACTGTGCCGCTAAGCACCTTTGTATTAATAAGCAAAAGAAAAGAAACTGTCTACTACAGCAGTTGAAGTATCCTTTGGTTGCTCTATTGCAGTAAATGTAGAGCTATATAAAGGGCTACCAGGTTTTCAAAAACCTGTAACTCGAATTCTAAAGTGAGGCCAAAGATCACCTACCTCTACGTGTAAACCTAACTTAAATTCTAAGAAAAAGCTAAAGATCACTTCTACCTGTAATCATTTGAATCTGATTTCTCATTTGTACAAAAGAAAAAGGCTTTTTAAAATATTGCTGTTGAACGTATCATTTCAAAACAAGGTCATGCTACATCTGGGGAGCCAGGGAAGTAGAGGACGTGATGAAGAATGGAAAAAACAAAAACAAAAACAAAAACAAAAAACTGGCTTTCCTGACTTTCTTAGCCCTGGTATTTGAGACTTGAGTTGAATAAATAACAATAGGGCAATTCTGTAGTCTTTGAGTACACTAAATTTTTTAACCCATGTTAAAAAAAAAAAAAAGAAAAAAAGCCAAAAGTCAAGCTAAATTGTATTTCTACCCTTAAAATTGTCACAACAAATTTAAAGATATCAGCCTTTAAATCACATACAATTGACTACCTTTAATTATCCAAAAATGATGTGTACTATTTTTTTCATATATAAAACTCCCATTTTTCCAGGAATATAGGCCAAATAGGTTTAATTATTGCTATGAGTAATGAAGGTGTTAGGATAAACACCTGATAAATAACAAATCAGTCTAAGTTTTGAGCACTTTAGTTAATTTTTTTTTTAATACAGATAATTGACTACAGAATTAAGCCACAAACTAAAAAATAGAAATCACCTATGTATTATCATTCACCTCACAGTTAGTCTTTGCTCTTCCTAATTTTTCTTTCTGCCAGTAATTCAAATCCATGAATCTCTAAGATAGTTAACCTTTAAGGGAAGGATTTTTGTCTTTGTCCAGAATTTTAACATAGCAAAAGAGAAAAATAGGACATGAAGTCACATGATCTGGGACCAAGTCTTGGCTAGGTAATAGAGGTAATCACTAAACTCTTAAAATTTTAAGCCTCGTCTCTGTAAAATGGGCCTAGCACCACCCAGCTCCCTGCATGATCATGAAGGTTAAATGAGATAATGTGCTGTTGGGCAAATAATTGGCAATAAATATCTTTTTACTTCCTTTAAAATATGAATATAATTTTCTAACAGAAGTTTGCTTTTCTTTTAGTGCTGGTTTTAATTTTTTCAACTTTTACTTTAGATTCAGGGAGCACATATGCAAGTTTGTTACCTGGTTTATTGCATGATGCTGAGTTGTTTTAAACTGCATCTAAGAAAGAAGTAAAAGAACCTATATTTAAGTCACGTTAGAATTTATAACAAGTAAAATCAGCACCACGTACTTTAGAATCTGAGGGACAAGAAAATGGTTCATGTTATCTTTCAGGTTAAAAGATGCACTTGGATGGTCTAAGGGATTGAGGTCCTATTTTTCCCAGCTTTCTCACCTTTCACATTTCTTACTTTTATCCTAATGTCCTATTATCATATTTTCTGGATCTCATTCACATACTTTCTATAAGTCATTACTCCTGAAAACAAATGAGAATTTGTTTCCAAATTGAGTGAAGTAGTCCAAATCTAAATACAACTGATGACTGGACTTTCAACCATATTTATTTCTTAATTATTTTAAAGTAAGTTATAGATAAAGTATTAATGATGTATTCAAAAAACTTTTATAAAATCTATTTATAAGTCTAAAATTATTATACTTAAAATATAGATATGTTTTTCCTCTTTTAGTCATAGTGTATTTTAAATATTCATTTCAGAAATACAAGAATGCCAAAATTATAATAAACTAGTTAAAATTATCATATATATATATATATATATATATATATATATATTCAGCTATATAACCTGAGTATGTGAGTATTTCTCTTAGGAAGCCTTTAGCTTCAAGGCATTCCTTTTAAACTCTTTCTAAAATATTTCCGTAATTATGTTCCCACAGTGTGTCACAAGAAAAATATGAATTACCATGATCTAAAATGATCATGACATCAAGTTTGAAAAACTTTTTACCACTTATGTTGTTAATCATTAAAAGAAATTATAGGCAGTTTAATTTCCAATGATTAATGAAACCACTTATACAATTTTTTTCACATTTTGGTATCAAAAACCTTTATTAAAACACTATTTTGAAAATGTATTTTCTCGGTGGCTTGTACATCATATCTCAGAATGATTTTCTTTCATTTCTTAGAACTCTATTTTTGCAAAGAAGATGTAAAGCTTCTTCCCAAAATTAATTATTTTAATTAAAAATAAAAAGTATTAGTCTTAAAGGCATCTGTGACATAAGCCATTCAGAATCTTTAATATACACAGGTCATATTAATATTCCTAATATATACTGTATCATATTCTTCCTACGTATGTTAGATCCTTGTAGTAAATAGGAAAAGGACAGATTCAATTTAAAACAAAATAAACCATCCTTGCTTTTTTCTTAAGAGGCAAACTATTTCTTTTTAACTAGAAAGTGTTTTATAATTATTCACTTGTTCACCATCCTTAATATAAAAAAGGAAACTGTGTAAATTTATTAGTTGATAAGTTAAAACATGTTGAAAGAGTACAAATTGTAGTATTTTCATTAGAAAATATAAATAAAAATATTAAACTCCAAAATATTTTTATTATAGATTGTTTTTAAATGTCTGCTTTCTCTATGAATTTAAAATGATTGACATGAGCACAATATTAAGTAAAAAATAAAACAGTTTTTTCCTGCCTGAAAGACTCCTGAATAAAGAGAAAATTATTTTTGGATTTCCCTCTTGATCAGATATGAAATATTCTGAAACGCCACCTCTATAATTTGATAAAAAGCTTGATATCTCCAAATGAAAATAGGACTCAGCACTTTCATTTTTCTGTCTCTAAAGGAACCTGGGTAAACTGATTTTTTTTTAAAATGAAAATCTCAGGCATAAAGGTGGCAGTAATGAAGCAAGCTTAAATATGTGCTGACCTTTGAAATGAACTGCAATCCGCGTTGTTTGGCCAAGGATCTGACTGTGTTACTGTCTCCATCTATTTCTAGCATGAAAGATGTGGGGGTTGGAGCTGCTCTGCTCTCTGGTGGATGTTGACAGCATGGCTGCAAACACAGCAGCACCGAAAGAGACAGCTACATACCAGGGATCGAAAAATTAACCACACAGCTGTCACAGACAGAAGTACAGCACAGATATGTTCTCAAAACTTTGATAGCAAAACAAATGATAAATATGTTTCAGTTTTCTAAATGCAGTATATTTTGTGTTAAGAGGAGCATTGCTGTTAGGAAGAGGTAAATTGGCAATATATAAAAGTATTAAGTGATTTGATAAATCATTAAAAGTTTCGCTAGTTTTCTTAGGGAGTGTACACATAGAAAAGTAGAGAGCCTCAAGAATCACACTTTTTGAATTAAATACATAGTAAAATTTTAAATAATTGTCAGTGTTCCTGGAGTAACATTTTCTCATTATGATTTATTATTATTATTATTATTTTGCTTAGGATAAACATTTCATAGATAACTAGTTTATGCAACATTGAAGGACATGTCTCTTTTAAATAATTCCTAGGGATTCTCAGAAGCTTCAAAGTACGGCCTAGCACAATCTCCTTTAGTTGTGGACTATCTAAAGGTCTATTCCTCAGTTTTATCAGCTATTAGTGGACTGCCTCTACAAACCTCACTTTTTAAAAAATGAAAAATGCATATAAAACATGCTGAAAAACACTAAAGCTACCACAGTTTGCAATATCACAATTAAGTGAAGTCTATATCTTCAGTATAATCTATAAGCACTTATAAGTGAAAATGGATTTCCTCATAGAAAAATTTAATACATATCTCCTTGTTCTAGTTTACCATAAATGTAGTCATCAACTCAACAGCCACTGACTAAAATCTCACATTGTGTTCAGCAACAAGGTGTATTAAGTGGCAGGAGATATGGTCCTTAGAGTTGATGATTTTGCAGTCTTTGAAGAGTGGTATGTATGTAAAAAATGTTAAACGACATAAGTCAATAGTCAGTGAAGCACTTGAGCATGTGGTATAGTTGCATTTGATATGACAGAATCAAATTCTGATATTGGAATGATCCTGAATTACCATTTCTCACTGTGTTTTACATTCATTTGGATCACCTATTCCAGTCTCTTAACAACAACAAAAACAAAATACAGAACTTGAAAATAATATTTTCTTGTGGCAGGAATATAAAACTCAAGAATGTTGAAAGGAATGCTTCTTAAAATTAGCTATACTAAAGGAAAATTATATATATGTGTATATATAGGCATATACATATTCCAAATCCCTGATCTAGCGATTTTTAACCTCAATAGAAAGGACTATTTCTATTCAGTAGTAAGCAGAGATTTTGATTGAGTTATGCCTCCTAGAGGAAAAAATTATGAGAAATCTGGATATAAAATATTGATTTCTTTATGGCCTGGAAAAAATGTATTTAAGGGAATTTTAAGGTATATATGAGTTAAAAACTATTTATAATATTTCCTCTCTCATTCAGCAAATTTTGGATTTCCAATGTATATCCCAGAAGTCACATTCTGTAAATGAGTAAATAATATAGGCGCAACTTTTTAAAAAAGTGCCTTGTTGTACCTAAGTGCACTGCAGGACATCTGGCACATTTCATTCTGAAATGATGTTTATCCACAGAAATGCCATCAGTGGAAGATGTATTGAAAAGCTGAAGGTCTATTAAGGGAGTATGGGACAGCTGCATACATTCTGTAATCTGTATAAGGCCATGGAAATGACACAGCAATACCCCATCTGTGGCTTTGGTTTACAGAGCTTTGAATAAAAATTCAAGATCAAACTTCACTGGTTACAGAAAAAGAAGAATGCTAAAAGAAAGCTGGCATTAATGGGCTCAAATATAAAGGTCTGTTACTGTTACCTTTCTCAATATAAAATATTTTATGGAATTTCTACACCTTCAATAAATACTAATACTATATATTCACCCCTTAACGTTATTTGAAAAACTGCTTGTGGAGAACTACAGTTTGCACTTTTACAATTTAGGCCATTTGTGAACAGGCTTAAAACTCACAGAAGTGCTAGGACGGAGTAGGGCAGATGTTCAAACTTCCCTATTTGGGCCTGCCAAGTCCTTCATTCTGGACCTACAATACCCCAGCCAATTCAAAACTCAATGTCTCTTAATAGAGATTACTAATCAAGCTGATTTATGTGGTAGTTTAGGAGGTGGGGTCATTCTTTTTTTAGTGGTGTTGTTTTTAAAGAAAGTTTAATGCTCACAAAAGCCTCAGATTGACAGCTCCACAAAATGGAAATTCACAGAACAGAAGTATCACATGCTAGGGGGATACAGCCGCCCCTTATGCTAACCTGCCAATTCACAATTTCAACCTGCAAGGATCTGCCACCGAATTCAAGAGATTAATTCAGTCCCTGTGCCCGTTCAATCCTTTGCCAATAAGGAGGCCAATTAGTTTCAACTACACTGGTTAGTTTACTTCTGCCTTTATTTTTTTCTAATGGGGGCATTTTCTCTCCATCATTTGGATGATTTTGACCCCCAATTCATTTCGGGTTACTATGAAATGGCTGTCAATCACTTGAAACCACAGCCTAATGTGAACCAAGGCCTGAGGTGAAAAGTTCAGTCATTAGCTATTGAAACCATCCAGCTGCCTACTGTGGTGAGTTTCATACAGCTCATAGGAAAACAACAATGAAATGCATAATATTAATAAGTTCAAAGTCATATTGTGAATCTCTATTTAAAAATGACATAGTCAACTAATTAACATGTTCAGCTGGCCTCAGTTAACTTCTAGTCTAAAAATATCAATTGCAAGCTTTCATTAACTCATATATATATTTCTTTTATGCATTCATAAAATAAATTTGTCTCAGAAAAGTTATATTTCTGTCAAGAATTAAAATATGCACCATATTGAAATGTGACTTAAATTTCACTTTAGCCTTATAGTCCTAGAAAATAAATTCTCAGTAATGCTGTAAAAGTGCAATGTTACCAAAAAAAGGTAAAGATACTTCTGAGATTTTTTAAAATTTAGCAAATGAAAATATTCTATGCAAATACGGTGCTACTAACACCTGAACTCCAAAGAATAGGAGAGAGATGAAAGAATAAACAAATAAATTGAAGAATAATCTATTATTAGTAGGGTATAAATGTGTAGGGTTTTTATCCAAAAGCAGAAATAGGTTAGATAACATTTTAATTCTTAACAAACATTTATTTCTGAAAAAGTGCTAACAGAATGGGTTTTAATATTAGGAAGGGGAACAAAGAGCCTGAGGCATCTGAGGGAAGAGGGTGTGCATGATGAAGGAGGAAGAATCGCAGATGAGAGATTGATCCTGAAGGCTTCTGTTAACATTGCCTTCGTGAATAAAGCATCTACTATGCCCCCAAGTCTTCCACTTGGCACAAGGTTAATGGGGCTTGCATATGCCAAAATAAACAATAGGTCTATAAACAACATGCTGGCAATGCTAGACAAAAATTGAGGCTGTGATTTTGGTAAATATATTTCTAAGCTATCCGAATTTATCTCCACTAAATTCAGAAACTTACAAGTTATTTTTTTCTCCCTGAACTGCACATTCAGGAATTCACAATAGTACAAGTTCTCTAGTCTACCCCTAGAGGGCAATAGAGAAGGCAAGAACATTGTGGTTTGTAGTCCAAAAAGGTGGAGAGTGGGTAGGCGGCAGAAATAAAAAAATTTAAAAAGCAAACAAATTAATCAGTACAGCATTTCCAAGGACTGATAGCCAATTTTACCTCTGTAAATCCTCAAAAAGTACTTACGGTTTTCATAAACCAAAAAGATTAATCCTATTTCTTCAACAATCTACTATAAATATCATTATCAATGCTTAGAACAATATCTAGAAAGTGTAGCTTAAAGAGAAGGAATGCCAACCAAAACCACTCAAAGCAAACCAAAAACTTTGAGTTAATGTGAATAACATTGTTTTTAAAACTTATTCAAAACTTTGTAGTGTCCATATTTATATAAACACCTCTAAACTTAAAATAACCATTAACAATCACTGGCAATGTAAATACATGAATAATAAATCTGCTTTTATTTCCATTTGCATATTTATGTGACATTTACATATGTATGAAGATCTTTTAACTGTTTGTTTTGGCTAATTTTAGAAATCAAAAAAAAACTTGCCAAAATAATACAGAGTTCCATATACCCCAACTCAGTTTCCCCTAGTGTTAGCATTTTGTACTCAGACATAGTTATCAAAGCCAGGACACTGACTTTTGTACGATAATATCAACTAAACTATCAACTTCATTCAAATTTCTCCAATTTTTCCACTAATGTCCTTTTTCTGTTTTAGACACCGCATTGCATTTCTTTGTTATTTTTCCTTAGGCTCTTCTAATCTATAATTGTTCCTCAGTCTTTCCTTATCTTTCATGACCTAGAAACTTTTTAAGTTGTGAGTTTTGGCAAGAATACCACAGAAGAGCTATTGTATTCTGTTCAGAACATCATTTCAAGGGATTCATGTTGTCAACATGTGTTACAACTAATGTTAATGTTGATCGCTTGATTAAGGCAGATTCTGACATTTTTAAAGCTAGAAACTTAATTATATTCTTTTTATACCAAAATACACAGCCTTTTCAATGTACTTAGTAACAAAAGCTTCCATCCTACCAAAGTAGAATAGCCAAGCTAGTGACTCAATAATATTCCTTGAAGAATAATATATGCTATTAGTATAAACTAGTCCTTGAAGAATAGTATAAGCACTATGCTTGGTGGGCTCCTTAAGTGGAAAACAAGAGATGTTGCTTAAGTAAATATTATTGTTTTTTGTCCCTTTTTGTAAGACCCAAAGGCACTTCTTCAATATAAGAACATATATCCCCTCATATCATTGCCAAATGTGCATTATATCTATCACTCTACTCATGGTGACTTTTTGCCTGCTTGCTCTTCCAAACCAGCTCAAAACAGTTCAGAACCACATGATGGAGAAAAGAGAGCTTCATATCATATTTTCTAATGTCCTTTTGTGTGGCATAGTCGTAGCAGAATGATCCCAGGTGAAGGGAACAGTTCAGTGGGAAATATCACTAATACAAGAGGGTCTCCAACTAAAACTACAATAGTGGATTGGTCTAGAGACCCTAAAACAACCCTCAGAGATATAAAGTGAGTATGAGACATCAGTTCCGGAGATGTGGAAAATCTCTGAGGAAATGCCTAATGGATCATTCAGGCTATGTCAACAACCACTGCAGTCTCTTGGCCTCCAGGGTGATTCCAGTGGAATCACTGTCTCCTATGCTCTTCGTTGTTCAATTCTAATGTGATGTCCACTAGGAAGCATGCCTTGACCTCCTACCACCTACATCAGAGAGAAGCAATAGCCCCTCTTATTATATAATGTGCAGTTTCATATTACTTTACCCCCTTTCACCATTCTGGCACTTATTTCTTAACATCCTTTTTCCCGACTATGCTGAGAGTCTTTAAGGATATGAATATGAAACATATTTGTTTCCCCAGTGCCACCAAGCAATGTGCCTGATACCTGTCGATACTCAACAAATGTTTGCCATGGCATATATCTAGCTGTTCTTTGGTTACACAGGGTTCAATCAATTTGGGATACTATGGAAGATTCTTTTAGCCCTTGTGAATAGGATAATATTGAAAGAAAATCCTATTGAAACAGGCAAATCATCTGAGGCTCCTAAAAGTAAAGAAGAATAATTTTTCACACATTATTTCTTTTAGATTTTTTCCCTTAAGCGTAATTTTAAAGTTCCACAGAAGCATAGCAGGCCTTGTTCCACTTGAGGCTCAATAGAAAATTGAGAATAGAAAGGATAAAATGCAATACTGATTTGCTTTAGCCGCCAATTACAGAGGTTAAAGAAAAATATGTCTTTGGTCAGGTGCAGTTGCTCACACCTGTAATCCCAGCATTTTGGGAGGCCAAAGTGGTAGTATTGCTTGAGTTCAGGAGTTTGAGACCAGCCTGGCCAACATAGTGAGACCCTGTCTCTACAAAAAAATTTAACAAAAATTAGCCAGGTTTGGTGGCATGCACCTGCAATCCTAGCTATTCAAGAGGCAAAGGCAAGAGGATCCCTTGAGCCCAAGAGTTCAAGGTTACAGTGTACTATGATCATGCCACAGGAATCCATCCTGGGCAACAGAGTGAGACCCTGTCTTAGAGAGATAGAGAGGGAGAGACAGCACGTGCATGCACGCGCACGAGAGAGAGAGAGAGAGAGAGAGAGAGAGAGAGAGAGGATGTCTTCTTTCTCTTAAGTATAGCATGGATTGGCCACTACCTAAAAGACATAGACACTGTCTCTCTGATATACTCCGAATGCTATGATTAAAGGGTAGTGGAGAGGGAATAAGGAACCCATAGAGCCTCTGCTTAGAAGAAAGGAGATAGCAAGAGCAGAAATCATAGCAAGAAGAAAGAGAAGTATCTTGGAAGGACCTTGCAATTGAACCTGCAGGCTAAGATTCTAGGACACTTACTTTAACTCAATTCAATGTTCATTTATAGCTATTATCATCTTGAAATCAGGAGTCCAGCTGGGAGAGAGCTATAGTTATTACTAAGAAATTAATTGAAAATGATTTTTATTTTAGGGCATTTTGTGTGCTTTGTTGTGTTTTAGGATGCAAGAGGAGGGATTATTGAAATACAAAATTCACGCAAGTCCCATCTGTCCTTGAATTCAAATAACACTATCTCAAAATTTTAACCGAGATGTGACTGAGAGTCTATTATGTACCAGTCACTGTGCTACATGCTGGAAATAAAAGGACAGTAACACAGCCTCTACATTCCAGAGTACTCACGAATCTCACTAAAGCAGCGAACTTCTCCTCTTATACAATGAGCCAGAACTATAGAATACAAACATAAACAGAGGATATGAGAAAACAGAAGCAGGAATAACTAACTTAAATAAATAAATCCAAGAACTAGAAGTCACTAATGAAGTGACAGAAAAATTATACAGAATAACAAGGGGATAGAGAAAAATCCCACTTATTTCAAGAGCCTTACGCTAACAGAACTCTATAAACCTATTATTTTTAGCAGTTTAATCTATAGATTTCCAAAAGCAGTCTACATCAAGAATCTGAAATATATAACTTTACGGGAAGGAAAAGCAAGAAAGAGGGAATAATAAAGGTTATGTTAGCCCTCCATTAAAATATACAACTGTCCCACATTTGTATTTTTAGACCAAAAAGTTTCAAGACAGAGATCTAGTGTCATGTGTGTTAACTCTTCTGAAAGGCTGGCTTCATAACTCTTGACACACAGAGACAACTCACATTATTGTTGGGATAAATACTGTTCAGATACCTGAAGAAATTTCAGACTCAATTTGGATGGGCTATCATTTGTCCTTTGTTTACCACGACTAAAACTACACTTACCCTGAGAGGTATGTCATTAAACTATCTGTAGCAAGTTTTTTCTCTCACTTATTTGTGGACTGAACTGCTTAATATTTTCTCCTCCAGAGAAGAAGAAATAGTGCAGGATTTTGAGTTGACAGCAAGCCTCAGTGACACCAGTGGCCACAGAAAGCCATGTTTTATGGTTACTACTCTTTACAGTATTGGATTTTTGTTGAATCAGCTTTTGCATTTCAGATTCTAAAAACTAAACTATGTATCATATAATAAATTAGCAACCTACCAAAATTACTACTTAATACAGATCATAGTTGCTTTTGAATTTTGCTAGTCAGGAAAATTTTTTAAATTTGCATTCATCTTTAAAGACTAACACAGAGCGAAAGGTAGATAATTCATAAATTCAAGCTCACAATTCTACGTTAGAGTCTTCCCAAACCAGTGTTCTGAGTCATTTAAGCAATGAAAAATATTCATTTCTGCATTTGAAAAATTAAGCATTTAATTAACTACATTTATTTAAAGTGACCAAAAGTCTCATCTTGTCATGTCTAATAAACATATATGGCAGCATATTGGCAGCTCAGAATATTATATGTGCGTAAAATCAGTTTCAATGAATAATATGTAGAAATATCTCAAGGAAGAAAATACATGAATCTTTGTACAAAACAGTTTTAAGTAATAACTTAATGAAGAATCAAAGGCTATCCTATAAAACAAATTAGAGTTCAATAAAATTTTATTTATAGTACCCTAATCTCCCCCAAATAGTGTCTTGTGAGAAAAAAAGAAACAAAAAAGGCAGAATACTGATCATTTTTGAAGCATAGAGCTCATTATGCTGTCTTCTCTTCGTGTATGTGTGTGTGTGTGTGTATTTGAAATTTTTGATTATAAAGAGTTTAAAAATAAATAGAGTTTCAAATAGGTATATAGAACTTCAATTTCTGGCAAAATGCAGTAGATGTACTTTTTCCTATTCTTAGGTTATGTACAATTGAAAACTCTGGACATTCCTATACAATAAATATAAGACTGGAAAGCAAAGATAAAAGACTACTTGCAACCTCGAGACCTGAAGAATACCATGGTAGTAAGTTCCCTCGGTTTTTTTCTTGCCTTCTACCAGAACTAAAGGTGAAGAAGCTGGAAACAAAAACTTAGACACAGATCAAAGCCCCAACAAAAGCTTTCTCTCTCTAGGAAAAGGATCAGGAAAGGGACAGCTTAGCCAGACAAAATGTTCAGATAATAACCATCCTACTATAGCCAAACACCACAGCAAAGACTGTGGCTCCAAGAACCAGGAAGATGTCACACTGAATGAGAAAAGATAATCAACAGATGTCAACACCGAAGTAACAGAAATATTAGATGATCTGACAAATACTTTAAAGTAGACTTAATAAAAAGTATTCAACAAGTTATTAAAATATGCTTGAAACAAATGAAAGCAATAGAAACCTTCGGCAAAAAAAAAAAAAAAAAAAAAAAAGTAGATGTAAAGAGGAACCAATAGAACATTTAGAACTCAAAAACACAATAACTGAAACAAAAAAGCTCAGTGGGTGGGTTCCACAACAGAATAAATGTAAGGAAGAAAGAAAAGATTCAATAAAGTAGAAGATGGAATAATAGAAATTTCCCAATATAAATGTGATCACAATGGCAGAAATTGAAGTGATGCAGCCATAAGCCAAAGAAAGCTGACAGCTACCAGAAGCTAGAAAAGTCAAGAAACAGACCCTCCCATTACAGCCTCCACAGGGAGTGTTAATCTGCCAGTACCATTATTTCAGCCCAGTGAAACTGATTTTTTACTTCTTGCCTCCACAACTGTAAGAGAATAAATTTCTGTTGTTTGAAGCCACCAAATTTAAGATAATTTGATACAGCAGACTGGAATCTGCTACCATTAATGTGAGTAATGGGTGTTACCAGGTAGAAGAAAGAAAACTACAGGCCAATATCTTTTATGAACAAAATACTTATAAACCAAACCTAGCAACCTATGAAAAGAATTATACACCATATCTAAGTGGGTTTGAAAATATACAGAATGTGTTCTATAACCACAGTGGAACCAAACTAGAAATTGATAATAGAAACATAATGGAAAAAATCTACAAATATTTGAAACTAAACAACACACTCTAAATAATCCATGGTTCAAAGAGAAAATCTCAAAGGAAATTTTTTAATTTATTGACCTTAATGAAAATAAAAATACAACACATAAAAATTGCTTTAACTGTGTTGAGAGAAAAATTTGTAGCACTAAGTGCATAGATTAGGAAAGATGAAGTCTCAAGTCAATAGTCTAAGCTATCTCAAGAATCTAGAAAGAGAGAAGAAAATAAACTCAAAGTAAGCAAAAGGAAGAAAATAATAAAAACAAGAGCAGAAATCAATGAAATTAAAAGCAAAGACAATAGAAAAAATCAAACAGCCATTTCTCTGAAAAGAAAAACTGGCAATTCTTTAGCAAAACTAACAAAGGAAATAGAGAAAATATATAAATTGTCAATATTAGGAATGAAATAAGGGCTATCACTATGGATTCTGTGGACATAAAAAGATAATAAGTAAATATTGCTAACAACTCTATAAATACAAACTTGACAAGTTAGACAAGATAAACCATTTCCTTAAAAAACATAAATTATCACAACTTGTCCAATAGGAAATAGGTAATTTTAATAGCCCTAAAACTATTAAGGAAATTTGATTCGCAATTTTAAAACACTCCAAAAAATTCTCCAGGATCCAATGGTTTCACTGAAAATTTTACCAAAGGTTTAAAGAAGTAATACCAATGCTATATAATCTCTTCCAGAAAATAGAAGAGGTAACATGTCTGAATTCATTTCATGAAGCCAATATTAACCTATTAACAAACCAGAGAAAGACAATACAAAAAAACTATAGGTAATATTTCTCATGAATACAGATGTGAAAAAATCCTTAACACAATATTAGCAAATAGGATTCAGCAATATTTTTAAAATGTACACCATCATCAAGTGAGGTTTATTCTTAATATTGCTTTAGATAACATATTAAGAAAAATTACATGACCATATTAATTAATGCAGGAAAGGTATTTGACAAAATGGGTCACTTATTCGTGATTAAAACTCTCAGAAAATTAGGAATGGAAGGAAATTTCCTCAACTTGATAAAGAACATCTATAAAAAATTTTTTTAATGAAAAAGCTGTAAGTTAACATTATATTTAATGTTGATAGACTGTATGCTTTCCCTGCGATATCTGGAGCAAGGCAAGGATATCCACTCTCACCACTCTTATTCAACACATGCTACAAGTTATCTTCAGTACAATAAAGGAAGAAAAATAAGTAAAGCCATGCAGATTAGTAAGGAAGAAAGAAAACTCTTCCTAACTGTAGATGACGCGATTGTCTACATAGAAAATTCCAAGGCATCTACCAAAAAAAAAAAAAAAAAAAAAAAAAGAATGAATAAGTGAACTAAGAAAGGTCAGAAGATATATGATAAACATGTAAAAATCAATTTTATTACTATATATTAGTACTGAACACATGGATAACAACATTTTTAAAAATAATGCCATTTATGTCAATGCCAAAAAAATGTAAATACCTAGGAGTATATTTAAAACATGTACAGGATGTGCATGTTCTAAATCTTGGCTGCATCAATATTAGTATCCTGGTTGTGATATACAACTTTGGTTTTGCAATATGTCACCACTGGGGAAAACTGGGTAAGATGTACATATAAACTCTCTGTATTATTTCTTACAGCTGTATGTGAATCTACAATTATCTC
This sequence comes from Macaca nemestrina, assembly GCF_043159975.1. Classification (NCBI taxonomy): domain Eukaryota; kingdom Metazoa; phylum Chordata; class Mammalia; order Primates; family Cercopithecidae; genus Macaca; species Macaca nemestrina. Next base: position 88,886,297 of record NC_092129.1, read on the forward strand.
ATATTAAAAGGTTTAATTTGTAAATGTTGGTATGTAGAAAACTGGTGCTGCACATTTCTAGGCCGTCTTCCCTACACTCCCACTCATATTTCCAGATGAATAAAAACTTTAGTAACAGGAAAATCTGGGTTTGAGTCACGGTTCTGCCACTTACTTGTTTTAAGACTTGCCCTCATCTATAAAATAGGTACAGTGATAATAATAATAATGATAATGTCTGCCTAAGAGGGTTGTTTTTAGGATTAAATGAGATCAGCATGTAAAGTGCTTGACGGTAAACTTAAATGTAAAATTAAGAATATGCTTTGCACAGATTAAGCCTTCAATATGACAGCAATGATGATGTTAATTATAGTGACTATCACATTTTGATAGGAATTCTGTCCATCTTATCATACTGATCTATGCTCTTCAGACCATATTTCTGCCTTCTACTTCATGACACTATTTGCTTCAAATCATTTTTCTGGTCCACCCAACAATATATCCACAAAAATACATGCAAAACTCTTAAAGCATTTTTGCCTATCCTCCAGCCTGCTTTTATTCCTACATCCTCTATAGACATTAATATGCTCTTAGTTGCAAAATACAGAATTATTGCAAAGATTGTAAATGATAGCTGCAGGTTTAATCCAACTGGAAGATTTGTTTTGACTGAGTCATACAGGGTTGTTTTTCTGTTTCTAAATTATTTATTATCATTTGAAAATCTCTACCACAACCTAGTGACTTGCACATGTTCTCAACTCTAAATTACCTAACTGCTCCCTCTTTAATCACTTAAGTTTTCAACCAGCATAAACCTGTCATCTTGGACATCTTTATCAATAACTGTAACAAGCCAGTTACAGTTCCTTTCAATTTTCCACTCTGATTTTGGAGGATATATCCACTAACCTGGTTCAGACCCCAAGTATCTCTTACGTGGGCCACTGCAAGTGGTTCTCCTTGTTTCCAGTCTAGCCACTTATTTAATTCATTCCCTATGCTGCCTCCAGAGAGATTTTCTTCAAAACTCATAAAAAATGTGGTGTGGTATGCTGGTGAGAACAAAAAACTCTGAAACTAGACAGTCTGAGTTCTACTCTCACCTCTGCAACTTATTAGCTATGATTCTTGAACAACTTGTTAACCTCACTGCTTGTTTCTCTGCTATAAACTGGAGATAATAATCAACAGTCTATGTACATCATGGGATTCTTATGAGTATTAATTAAGTGAGTTAAAATATGTAAAGCACTTAAAATAGTGTCTGACATATAGCAAGAGCTATATGTTAACTGTTACTATTATCATCTCCCTCCCTTTTTCTTAAAATTACTTCATGGCTTCCCACTCCCTGCTGACAGTTCTTGCCATTTATGATATGACCACAAACTGTGTTTCTACTCTAATTTTCCATTTCTAGCTACACTGAATTACTTGCCATTTCTCCAAAATAAATCACCACTGTTACACCTCCAGACTTTTATATTTGTTTTTCTCTTACTATGAGAAACACCATTCCCCACTTCCTTGGCTTGGAAAATTCAAGCTTTCTGCTTTGGAATCCAGGTCAAAGACACCACCTCTGTGAAGTCTTCCCTCTCAACCACACATTTAAACAAAATTCCCTCCACTGCATTTCAAAGACACTCTATATATGCTATTAGAGTACTCATAATATATATCATGGTCATTTGGGTTTACATTCCAATTCTGTTCTAACAGAGTTTTTATCTGTCTGACCTTTCCCAAATAATTTGACTTCTCTGTGCTTCAGTTTTCTCACCTGAAAGTGGAGATTATGATAGCACCTATCTCAAATGTTTGTTGGGATTAAATAAAATAATATATGCAAAAGGCATGTCCAATATGTGAAACATAAAGATTGGCACATATTTTTACTATCATCATCATTATTATGAGTGTAATATTCAAATGAATAAGTCTGGCACTGAACATTTTCTCGGCCCTCCTCTCTAAGCTCCCTCTGTTATTTCTAGAGAAGTGTAGGCTTTCGTAACGAGAAAGCCAAAAGAATCCAAAAAGAATCATATGTTCTTAAAAGAAGGGAACTTTTCTAAAGCATCTTTCAGCACAGGACCTGGAAGTAGTAGGAGAGCCCTTAAATCTTTGTTAAGTGAATAAGTATCCAGAGGAGAAAAGAAAATGAAGGCCATCGCTGTGTATATCCTATATATATGCCTATGTATATGCCCTAAATATTGTATACTTAAGCCAAAACAATGTTTTTCCACTTCCTTCCCTGGCATCTTCTCTGGTATCTTATTTTTGGAAACGACAGACAGTATTATAATAATTTTATATACAGGCAGTTTTAAGCAAAGACTTTATCAACAAATGCATTGAGGTTTACACAATGACTCTATCACTTCCTAGCTGTATGAACACGGATAAGACACACAACTCTCTGCATCTCAGTTCCTTAATTGTTATATAGAATTAATAATGCCTATTCTCAGGCTTACTGTGAGGATTAGATGGGAAAGCATGATAGCACCATGTATAGAGTCTGGCATATAGTATGGGGTCAATAATTGACAGCTATTAAGAGATTATCTTCTTTTGTATCATTTTTAAGTTCTCTAACAGATTTGGATTCTACGATTCCTACTTTTTAAAGGTAAAGGATTCACGATCTCTTACAGGAGTCTTAAATATTCAGAGTTTAAATGCAGGCTGGTGAAAACACAGGCAGGAGAGCGGAGTGCCTACAGAAGGGCACTGGAGGCAGAAAGATATTGTGTGTTTAGGTATTTATGAACAATTTACTGTGCTAGAACATCAAGCATAAGACAAGGATTGTGGAGATGGAAGGCTAGAAGCACAGACAAGGGCAGATAAGGAAATCCTTGGGTGCCATGTTAAAGAGCTTATTCTGTAGGTTAAGTAGATCTGTATGAAGGTAGCAGAGAATTGATATAATTATATTTTTGTTTTACATCTATACCCCAGATGGCTATGTGGCATGTGATTCAAAGAAGAGATGGCTAGGGTCTCAGGGATCTGTTAGGATATTCTTCCAGCCAATATTCAAAATTAGAGAAAGAAAGACCTAAACTAGGGCAGAGACAATGAAGATGGCAATAAGGAATAGTTTAAGAAATATTTGTGATGCAAAAATCAGCAGGATTTAGTAACTGATTGGAGCAGGGGTGAGGGAATGGGAAGAGTGACAGGTTTATGGCTTTCTTGACTGGTTTTTGGTATCATCAATTGAATTAGAGACTGAATGAATTGTTTTAGGAAAGAGATGTTGATTTCAGCACTAAAAATGTTGAGTTTTAGGTTATTGAAAGCAACAGTGAAGCTGACCAGGAGGCTTTGGAACATATAAGGACAAAAGTAGGTGTAGTTTTGGTTATTCAGAAAGTAGCATAATATTCCAAAGGGAAGAGCAGGTACCAGGCAATGTCAGAGGCAAGTATCAACTCTACATTTGGAGGATTATATACTACCCATATGTATGTTGGAATTTTGTGTCAATATCATTTTTATTACTTATAGTGTTGAAGACAATGATGTAGGGTGCTATGCAGTTTGCAAAGGCCTTTCACCAGTGCTATTTCACTTCATCTTTGAGATAAATCTACAAGAGAGACATGAAAGCTCATTTCATAGGTGAAAAAAATGGGGTTTTGAATAGTTAAATTGTTTTCCAAAAACATAATGTCAACCAATGATTATATTCCAAACATTTATTCTGACTCTAAGTTGTGGTTTTGCTTGTTTGTTTGTTTATTTGTTTGAGACAGAGTCTCACTCTGTTGCCCAGGCTGGAGTGCAGTGGCACAATCTCAGCTCACCGCAATCTCCACCTCCCGGGTTTGTGCCATTCTCCTGCCTCAGCCTGCCAAGTAGCCAGGACTACAGGTGCCCGCCACCACGCCCTGCTAATTTTTTATATTTGTAGTAGAGACGGGATTTCACTATGTTAGCCAGGATGGTCTCGATCTCCTGACCTCATGATCCGCCTGCCTCAGCCTCCGAAAGTGCTGGGATTACAGGCGTGACCCACTGTGCCCAGCTATTCTGACTCTAAGTTTTAACCACATTTATGATACCATCGGGGCAAATGTTCAACCTAAGGATTTAGTCAGAGAAGTATCTTCTACTAAATCACTGATTCAAACTAACCCTACCTATTGTCTTGAAAGTTAATTAGGTTCAACATCATTCCTGTTGGTTGGAGAATCTCATCTATCGGTCTTTTGTTAATTGACCCTTATTATAAATATGCATACAATATGGGAAGACAAAAGACAGTGTTTAAGAATTCAAACAATGAGCCGAAATTCAGGGCTTGAAACCCAGTTCTACCATTTACCAGCTGTGTGATGTTAAGTAGTTATTTAATCACTCTGACACTCAGTTTTGTTACCAATATATTGGGGATAATGATAGGATATATTTCACATGGTTGTTGGTAAAAGGTTAGTGATTTAATACCTATAAAGTGCTTAGAATAATGCCTAGGCACTTAATGTTGTCTATCTTTATATAATTATTGAATTTGAAACATTATTATATGCACACATTCCCTAGTACCTGGTATGAAGCTGTTGATATGGCAAATGCCCATGGTCCACACTCCTGTTACACTCCTTTCTCTCTCTCAGCCCACACCTATGGCTTCATGGATGGTTCTCTAAGATCAGTTGACAGAGAAAGAGAAGACTGAGTCCTAGTTTACAGGCAGTTCTACATGATATGTGGCCACCACCCAAAAGAAAATATCTGCAGCACTACAGCCCCTTTCTGACACATCACTGAAGAGCAGTGGTGAAGGGAAATCCTCCCATGGGACAGAACTCTGGGAAGTGCACCTACCTGTGCTCTTTGGTTGAAAGGAAAACTGACCAGAGGTGCAGTTATATACAGATTCAGGCACTTGGAAATAACATGATTGTAAAATTTATGATAAATAAATTTGAGGACTAGGTATGTGAATAGATCTCTCTGAATGAGTAAAAATGTGAAGATATTTGTGTCCCATATGAATGCTACCCAAAAAGTGAACACTACAGAGGAAGATTTTAATAACTGAATAGATAGAATGACTCTTCTGTGGACACCAGTCAGCCTCTTCCCCAGTCATTCCCAATGGGCTCATGAACACAGTGACCATGGTGGAAGGGATGGATGTTATGCAGGGACTCAGCAATATGACTTCCATTCACCAAGCCTGACCTGGCCATGATTACCACTGAGTGCCCAATCTGCCAGCAGCAGAGAGCAACAGTGAGCCCTCAATATGACACCCTTTCTAGGGATAATCAGACAGCTACCTAGTGACAAGTTGATTACATTGGACCACTTCGATTGTGGAAATGGAAGCATTTGTCCCTACCAGAATAGACACTCTGGATATGGATTTGTCTTCTCTCCATGATATGCTTATGCCAAAATTACCAACCATGGAATTACAGAATTCCTTATCCACCATTATGGCATTCCATAATGGCCTTATCCACCATGATGGCATTTCACACAGCATTGCTTCCAATCAAGGAAATCATCCCCAGCAAACTATGTGTGACAATAGGCCCATGTTCATGAAATTCACTAGTCTTACCATATCTCCCACCATCCTGAAGCAGCTTTCTTGATAGAACAGTGCAATTGTCTTTTGAAGACTCAGTTACAGCACCAACTAGATAAATAGAAATACCTTTCAGGACTGGGGCAAGATTCTCCAGAAGGCTGTATATGGTCTGAATCAGTATCCAAAATATGGTGCTGTTTCTCCAATAGTCAGGATTCAAGGGTCTAGGAATTAAGAGTGAAAACGAGAGTGACACCACTCATTATTACCCCTAGTTACCCACTAGCAAAGTTTTTGCTTTCTTTTTCAGTGATTGTATAATCTGCTGGTCTAGAAGTCTGTTTCAGAGAGAAGAACGTTACAACCAAGAGACACAACAACCATTCCATTGAATTGGTAGTTGAGAGTGCCAACTGGCAACTTTGGGCTCCTCATGCCTCTGAATCAACAGGTAAAGAAGAGAGACAATGGTGTTGGATAGGGTAATTGGTCCTGACAACAAAAGACATTGGACTATGGCTCCACAATGGAGGTAAGGGAGAGTATGCCTGGATTATAGGAGATTCCTTTGGGTATCTCTTAGTATTACCAGGCCCTGTGATTAAGGTCCACGGAAAACTACAACCCAATCCAGGCAGTACTACAAATAGCCTAGACCCTCCAGAAATAAAGATTTTATTCACTCCCCACCTCCACCCCAGGTAAAGAACCATAACCAGCTGAGGTTCTTGCTGAAAGCAAAGGAAATACAGGATGGACAGTACAAGGTAGTTATAAATACCAGTTACTACCACATAACCAGTTACAGAAATGAAAAATTTTGGGACTTGGGGCAGAGCAAGACAGTGGAAGAGAAGGTTCTACCAATCGTCCCTGTAGCAAACACAATTTAACAACTATCTACACACACACACACACACACACAATAAGAACAAAGAAAAAGGTGAGCACTCACAGTACCTGGTTTTAACTTCATATTGTTGAAAGAGACACTGATAAGAAAAACAGTCTTAAATCACTGACGCCATCCTTCCCCCAGCCCCTGGCAGCAAAAGCATGGTACAGAGTGTTTTGGTGATTGGAGAGAGGGAGATCCTAGCATTCGTTAGGCACTGAACTCAGTACTACTCTATTACAACAGAAAACAAAACTGGACTAAACTCAGCTGATGCCCACCCACAGAGGGAGCATTCAAACCAGTCCTAGCCAGAGGGAAATCACTGATCCCAGCAGTCTAAACTTAAGTTCCCAAAAGCTTCCCTGCTGTGGGTTAAAGTATTTTGGGGCGGAGATAAACTTGAAAGGCAGTCTAGGCCACAAGGACTGTAACGCCTAGGTGAGTCCTAGTGCTGAACTAGGCAGGTCCAGGGACAGGGAACTGGGTGGGGAGGGTGGGGAGGGTGGGGAGGGAGGCTCAGTAGGCTGACCTACTGAGACACCAGCTGGAGCAGCTAAGGAAGTGCTGGCATCACCTCTCCCCTAACACTAGGATGCACAGCTCACAGTTCCAAAAAAGACCCCTTCTCTCTGCTTGAGGAGAAGAGAGGGAAGAATGGGGAGAACTGTATCTTGTATCTAGGGTACCAGCTCAGCCACAGCAGGATAGGGCACCAGTGAGAGTTGTGAGGCTCCCTTTCCAGGCCCTATCCTGGCAGGACTCATCACCTGCTAACTGAACAGACCTTAGGCCCTGAATAACCAGCAGAGAAACACAGGTACTATGTCAAGGGCCTTTGGTAAGACTCTGAGGCTTGCTGGCTTCAGATGAGACTCAGCACATTCCCAGCTGTGGTAGCTACAAGGCAAGAATCCTTTCACTTGAGAAAGGTGAAAGGAAAAGAAAAGGGTGCTTCGTCTTGCACCTTAAGTGCCAACTCAGCCATAGCGGGGTAGAACAATAAGTGGGCTCTTGGGGTCCCCAACAAGACTTGGCTCTTGCATCCAAAAGGGAAGCCCACTGGCCAGAAAAGTGAGTACCAGGCCAGGCAGCATTCACCACAAGTTGACTGAAGAACGCTTGGGCTTTAAAGGAATGTCAGTGGTAGTCTGACAGTACCCTCTGTGGGTCTGTGGTGGCAGTGACCACGGGGTGAGGCTCCTCTGCCTTTGGAAAGGGGAAGGAAGAGTAGGAAGAATTGTGTCTTGTGGTTTGAGTGCCAGCTCAGTCACAGCATAAGAGAACACCAGAGAGACTTCTAAGGTTTTTGACTGTAGTCCCTGGCTCCCAGATCAGATAGCACCTCCAGATTAACACAGAACCTGGGGGAGCTTGCTATCCTGAAGAAAAAGACACAGGCCTGTCCAGTTTGCCACCTTCTGATTGTGGAGCCCCAGGGCTTTGAGAAAACACAGGCTATAGCCAGGAAATAATTACAGTAGGCCTTGGCTATACTGTAGCCAAGTAGGCAAGACCCAGTGCTATGCTGGCTATAGAAGGTCTGACCTACCACAGTCATACTGGTGGTGATCACAGGAGTGTTTGCGTCACCCCCATCCCCAGCTCTAGGTGGCTCAAACAGAGAGAGGGACTGCGTACATTTGGGAGAAAGTAAAAAAAGAGAACAGGAGTTTCTGCCTGGTAATCCAGAGAATTATTCCAGAATTCATCCAAGACCATCAAGGAGGTACCTCTGCGAGTCTGCAAGAACCACAGTATTACTGGGCTCACAGTGTCCCCTAAAGTAGATACTGCTTTACATCACAACAACCAAGTTTTTTTGAATATCTGGAAAGCCTTCCCTAGAAGCCTGGGTACAAACAAGTCCAGACTGAGAAGACTACAATAAATACCTAATTCTTTAATTATCAGGCACAGATGAACATCTACAAGAATCAACATCATTCAGGAAAACATGACCTCTCCAAATGAACTATATAAGGCACCAGAAACCAATCCTGGAGGAACAGAGATATGTGACCTTTCGGAGAGAATTCAAAATAGCTGTGTTGGGGAAATTCAAAGACAACACAGAGAAGGAATTCAGAATTTTATCAGATAATTTAACAAAGACATTGAAATAATTAAAAAGAATCAAGCAGAAATTCTGGAGCTGAAAAATGCAATTGCCACACTAAAGAATGCATCAGAGTTTTCCAATAGCAGAATTGATTGAGCAGAAAAAAGAATTAGTGAGCCTCAAGACTGGCTATTTGAAAATACACAGAGGAGACAATGGAAAAAAAATGAAGCATTCCCGTAAGATCTAGAAAATAGTCTCAAAAGGGAAAATCTAAGAGATATTGGCCTTAAAGAGGAGGTAGAGAAAGAGATAGGATATAAAGATTATTCAATGGTATAATAACAGAGAACCTCCCAACCCTAAAGAAACAATACCCAAGAATGAGAAGGTTATAGAACACTAAGCAGATTTAACCTAAGGAAGACTACTGCAAGGCATTTAATAACCAAATTCCCAAAGGTCAAAGATAAAGAAAAGATCCTAAAAAGCAGCAAAAGAAAATAAACTAATGACATACAATGGAGCTCCACTACAGCTGTCAGCAGACTTCTCGATGAAAACCTTACAGGCCAAGAGAGTGGCATGATATGTTAAAAGTACTGGAGGTAAAAAACTTTTACTCTAGAATAGTATATCTAGCAAAAACATTCTTCAATAATAAAGGAGAAATAAAGGCTTTTCCAGACAGATAAAAGCTGAGGAATTTCATCAACATCAGACCCATCCTACAAGAAATGCTAAAGAGAGTACTTCAATCAGAAAGAAAAGAATGTTAATGAGCAATAAAGAATCATCTGTATAAAACTCACTGGTAATAGTAAGTACAGAGAAAAAATGCAAACTATTATAACATTGTAACTATGGTATATAAAACTACTATTATCTTAAGTAGAGAAACTAAATGATAAACCAATTAAAATAATAACTACAACAACTTTACAATACATAAACAGTAGATTAAGATATCAACAGAAATAACATAAAGTGAAAAAACAGAAAAACAAAGTTAAGGTGTAGAGTCTTTATTTCCTTGGTGTTTTTTGGTTTTTTTTTTTTTTTTTTTTTTTTTTTGCTCCCTTGTTGTTTGTTTATACCAACAGTGTCAAGTTGTTATCAGCTTAAAACAATGAGTTATAAAATAGTGTTTGCAAGATTCATGGTAACCTCAAACAAATAAACAAACAAAATACAACAAATACATATAAAAAGCAAAAAACTAAATCATATCACCAGAGAATATCACCTTCACTAAAAGCAAGACAGGAAGGAAAGAAGAAAGAAAAGACTACAATATAACCAAAAAACAAATAACAAAATGACAAGAGTAAGTCCTTACTTATCAATAATAATAATGAATGTAAATAGACTAAATCATCCAGTCAAAGAGATATAGAGTGGCTGAACGGATTTTAAAAAAGAAAAAGACCAATGATCTGTTTCCTACAAGAAACACACTACACCTGTAAAGAAACACATAGACTGAAAATAAAGAGAGGAGAAAAGATATTCCTTGACAATGGAAACCAAAAAAGAGCAGGAATAGCAGGAATATATCAGACAAAGGAGATTTCAAGACAAAAACTATAAGAGACAAAGAGGGCCATGATACAATAATAAAGAGGTCAATTAGCAAGAGGATATAACAATTTAAAAAATATGTACACCCAACACTGGAGCACCCAGACATATAAAGCAAATATTATTAGAGCTAAAAGGAGAGATAGACTTCAATATAATAATAGCTAGAGACTTCAACACTGCACTTTCAGCATTGGACAGATCTTCCAGACAGAAAATCCACAAGGAAATATTGGACTTAATCTGCACTATACACCAAATGGACCTAATAGATATTTACAGAACGTTTCACCCAAAAGCTGCAAAAGGTGATGTGATTTAGTTTTTTGCTTTTTATATGTATTTGTTGTATTTGTTTTTTTTTTGTTTTTTTTTTTTTGGTTTTTTTTTTTTGGTTTTTTTTTTTTGCTCTGAGGTTACCATGAGTCTTACAAACACTATACCATGTGCTTATTTTCCTCAGCACATGGATCATTCTCAAAGGTAGACCAGATGTTAGGTCACAAAACAAGTCTTAAAATACTAAAAAAATTAAAATAATAGCAAATATCTTCTTTAATGACAGTGGAATAAAACTAGAAATCACTTAAGGATTTTGGGAAGAATACCAACATGAAGACATTAAACAATACATTCCCGAATGACCAGTGGGTCAAAGAAGAAATTAAGAAGGAAATTGAGAAAAAAATTGAAACAAATAATAATAAAAACATAAAATAACAAAACATAGGGGATACAACAAAAGCAGTACTAAGAGGGAAGTTTACAGCTATAACTGCCTGTTAAAGAAGGAGAAAAACTTGAAATAAATAACCTAACAATGCATGTTAAAAAATTAGAAAAGCAAGCGTAAAACAAACCCAAAATAAGCAGAAGAAAAATAATAATAAAGATCAGAGCATAAATAAATGAAATTGAAATGAACACAACAATACAAAAGATCAATGGAACAAAAAGTTGATTTTTCGAAAAGTTAAGCAAAATTGATAAACCTTTAGCCAGACTAAGAATAAAAGACAGAAGATTTAAATAAACAAAATCAGAGATGAAAAAGGAAACATTACAACTGACACTGCAGAAATTCAGAGGTTCGTTAGTGGCTACTATTAGCAACTATACGCAAATAAATTTTAAAATCTAGAAGAAATGAATAAATTCCTAGATACCAGCAATGTACCAAGATAAGTCCATGCAGAAATCTAAAACATTAACATACCAATAACAAGTAACAAGACCAAAGCCATAATAAAAAGTCTTGCAGCAAAGAAAACGCCAGGACCCAATAACTTCACTGCTGAATTCTACCAAATATTTAAATAAGAACTAATACCTATCTTACTCAAACTATTCTGAAAAATAGAGGAGGAGGGAATACCCCCAAACTCATTTTATAAGGCCAGTATCACCCTGATACAAAAACCAGACAAAGACACATCAAAAAAAGAAAACTACAGGTCCACATCTCTGATGAATATTCATGCAAAAATCCTCAACAAAATACTAGCAAATCAAATTCAAGAATGCCTGAAAAAGATCATTCATCATGGCCAAGTAGAATTTGTCCCTGGGATGCAAGAACGGTTCAACATACACAAATCAATCAATGTGATACATCATATCAACAGAACGAAGGGCAAAAATCATATGATAATTTCAATTGATGCTGAAAAACCATTTGATAAAGTTCAATCTCACGTCATAAAAACCCTCAAATAACTGAGTATATAAGGAACATACCTCGACATAATAAAAGCCATATAAGCAGACCCACAGCTAGTATCATACTAAATGGGGAAAAACTGAAAGCCTTTCCTCTAAGATATGGAACACAAAAAGGATGCCCACTTTCACCACTGTTATTCAACGTAGTACTGGAAATCCTACCTGGAGCAATCAGACAAAAGAAAGACCTAAATGGTATCCTAGCCGATGATACGATTTTGTTTAGAAAAACCTAAAAAGTCCCCCAGAAAACTATTAGAACAGATAAACAAATTCAGTCAAGTTGCAGGATACAAAATCAACCTACAAAAACCAGCAGCATTTCTATATACCAACAGTGAACAATCTCAGAAAGAAATTTAAAAAGTAAATACATTTGCAATAACCACAAATAAAATTAAATAAATGTGAGTAAAATTAAATAACTATGAATAAAAACTATAAAATACTAATGAGTGAAATTGAAGAGGACACAAAAATATGGAAGACATTCCACGTTCTTGAATAGGAAGAATCAATATTATTAAAATGTCCATACTACCCAAAGTAAACTACAGATTCAGTTCAATCCATATCAAAATACCAGTGACATTCTTCACAGATATAGAAAAAACAATCCTAAAATTTATATGGAACAACCAAAGACTCAGAATAGCCAAAACTATCCTGACCAAAAAGAACAATACTGGAGGGATCATATTATCTGACTTCAAATTACACTACAGAGTTATAGTAACCAAAATCACATAGTCCTGGCATAAAAAGAGACACATAGACCAATGGAACAGAATAGGGAACCCAGAAATAAACTCACACACCTTCAATGAACTCATTTTTGACAAAGTCCTTTTCCCCAGAGAACAGGCATTGGAGAAAAGACAATCCATTCAATAAATCATTCCAAGTAAATTGCATATCCAAATGCAGAAGAATGAAACTAGACCTCTACCTCTTGCCATATACAAAAATGAAATCAAAATGGATTAAAGACTTAAATCTAAGACCTCAAACTATGAAACTACTACAAAAAAACACTGGTAAACTCTCCAGATCATTGGTCTGGCCAATGACTTCTTGAGTAATACCCCACAAGTATGGCAACCAAAGCAAAAATGGACGAGTGGGATCACATCAAGTTAAAAATCTTCTGCACAGCAAAGGATACAATCAACAAAGCAGAGAAAACCCACAGAATGGGAAAAATTATTTGCAAACTACCCATCCGACAAGCAATTAATAACTAAAATGCATAAGGAGCTCAAACAACTCTACAGGAAAAAATTTAATAATCCAAGTGAAAAATGGGCAAAATATTTGAGTAGACATTTCTCAAAAGAAGACATACAAATGGCAAGCAGGCATATGAAAAGGTGCTTAACATCATTGATCATCAGAAAAATGTAAATCAAAACTACAAAGAGATATCATCCCATTCCAGTTAAAATAGCTTTTATCCAAAAGACAGGCAATAATAAATGCTGGTGAGGATGTGGAGAAAAGGGAACCCTTGTACACTATTGATGGGAATGCAAATTAGTACAACCACTGTGGAGAATAGTTTGGAGGTTCCTCAAAAAACTAAAAATATGAACCAGCAATCCCATTGCTGAGCATATATCCAAAAGAAAGGAAATCAGTACATCAAAGAGTTATGTACATGAAAAACATATTCCTATGTTTATTGCAGCATCGTTCACTATAGCTAAGATTTGGAAGCAACCTAAGTGTTCACCAATGGATGAATGGACACAGAAAATGTGGCACATATACACAATGGAATACTATTCAGCCATAAAAAAGAATGAGATCCTGTCAATTACAATAGCATGGGTAGAACTGGAGATAATTATGTTAAGTAAAATAAGTCAGGAACAGAAAGACAAACATCTCATGTTCTCACTTATTTGTGGGATCTAAATATCAAAACAGTTGAAGTCATGGACATAGAGAGTAGAAGAATGGTTGAAGGGTAGTTAGGGGCTGGAAGGGTGGTGGGGATGGTTAATGGGTACAAAAAACAAGAATGAATAAGGCCTACGATTTGATACCACAACAGGATGACTACAGTCGATAATAATTGTACATTTTAAAATAAGTAAAATTTTGAGTATAATTGGACTGTTTGTAACAGAGGATAAATGTTTGAGGGGATGGATACTCTATTCTTCATCATGTGATTATTACACATTGCATGCCTGTATCAAAACATCTCATATACCCCATCAATACATACACCAACTATGTACTCACAAAAATTAAAATTAAAAATTAAAAAATGATAGCTCCTGTACAAAAACTCAGATTATTCTTGGGGTAAAATCAAGTTTTCACATTACTAGTTTGATGAGCATTCACTTGTAGTAGATGCTATAACAGAAAGATCTCTCAGGGTGGCCAGTTATGGGATCATTTTCAGTTTGCCAAATGATAGTATTTTAAAACAGAAAGAGTTATTTTATCTTATTTGATTTATTTATTTATTTATTTAGAGACAGAGCTTCGCTCTTGTTGCCCAGGCTGGAGTGCAATGGCATGATCTCAGCTCACCGCAACCTCACCTCCTCTATTCCAGAAATGCTTCTGCCTCAGCCTCCCGAGTAGCTGAGATTACAGGCATGTGCCACCACGCCCAGCTAATATTTTATTCCTGGTAGAGACGGGGTTTCTCCATGTTGGTCAGGCTGGTCTCAAACTCCCAACCTCAGGTAATCTGCCAGCCTCGGCCTCCCAAAATGCTGGGATTACAGGTGTCAGCCACCACGTCCAGCCAAAAGAGGTTTTTTTTAAATATTAGGTTGGTGCAAAAGTAATCATGATTTTTGCCATTAAAGGTAATAATAAATAAGAGCAACATATGTATAAGAACTCTTCCAAAATAAAAAAAATGAGGATGTAATCGTTATGAGTATTTCCTCCTTAATTTGTATGAATATGTTTGCATGTAAATATACCCATATTAGCAAACTATCTTTGTTTTCTATTTCCTTATCATTAACACAAGATGTTACATAATTTATGTTAAGTCAGTATGTATTAACGTAAGATGCATATCAGTATTTAAGCACAGCCAGTCCTTTGTATCCACACGTTACACATCCACGGGGTCAACCAACAACAAATAGAAAATATTTTGGAGGAAAAAAGCACCTGTACTGAACATACACAGATTTTTTTCTTGTGATTATTTTCTAAACAATTCAGTATATCAACTATTCACATAGCATTCACATTGTATGTATTAAGTATTATAAGTAATCTAGAGATATTTAAATTATATGAGAGGACATGGATAGGTCATAAGCAAGTATTACACCATTTTCAATCGGGGACTTGACACCTGCAGATTCGTTATTCATAGGAGCTCCTGGAACCAATCCCCCATGGATACTGAGGAATGACTGTATTGTTAATTTTACATGATAATATTTAAGTAATGGGATATCAAGAAAAGAGTAAACATCACTAAAGGACTTTACCTCCTCATCTAAAGAAAGGATTAGTGTGTTTTTGTTTGTACACAGGATACTTGTATCATATTAGGTAGAATTACGACCTTGCTATTATCTTTATTTGAAATTAAATTTGATTAAAGGAGACGTGTATGGGTGCCAAGTTGACAAGGGGCAGACTTGTGATGGTTAATTTGTCACAAATTAACAGTTTGGGCAAATGGATGCCCAGATAGCTGTTAAACATTGTTTCTGGGTGTGTTTGTAAGGGTGTTTTTAGATGAGATTAGAATTTTAATTGGTTGACTGAGTAAAAATGATCACCTGCACCAATGTGAGTGGGCACCATCCAATCTACTGAGGGCCCCATGGAAAAAAAAGGCAAAGAAAAGGCAAATTCACTCTGTTTCAGCTTGGACACCCATCTTCTGCCCTCAGACATCAGTGCCCCTGGTTCTCAGGCTTTCAAACTTGAACTGAATTATACCACCAGCTTTCCTGGTTCTCTAGCTTGCAGATTGCAGATTGTGGGCCTTCTCAACCTCTGTAATCACATGAGCCAATTTCTAACTTTTATCCACAGGCACACCTTGTTTAATTGCACTTCATTTTATTGTTCTTCACAGATGGGATTTCTACAAATTGAAGATTTGTGACAACACCGCATTGAGCAAGTCTATAGCATGTGCTCACTTCATGTCTCTGTGTCACATTTTGGTAATATTTGAAATACTTTAAATATTTCCATTATTATTATATCTGCTATGGTGATCTCTGATCAGTGATCTTTGATGTTGCTACTGTAACTGTTTTGGGATGCCATGAAGTGCACTCATTTAAGACAGCACACTTAATTGATCAGTTGTGTGTTCTGACAGCTCCATTCATTCCCCCATCTCTCATCCTCTCCTTGAGTCCCCCTGTTCTCTGAGATACAATATTAAAATTGGGCCAATTAATAACCCTTCAGTGGCCTCTCAGTATTCAAGTGAAAGGAAGAGGCACGTACCTCTCACTTTAAAATCAAAAGCTGGAAATGATTAATCTTAGTGAGGAGGGCATACTGAAAGCTGAGCTACACCAAACAGTTTTGTCCCAAACAGTTAACCAAGCTGTGAATGCAAAGGAAAGATTCTTAAAGGAAATTAAAAGCGCTACTACAGTGGACACTTGAAAGATAAGAAGGTTAAACAGCCTTACTGCTGATTTGAAGAAAGTTTTAGCAGTCTGAATAGAAGGTCAAACCAGCCACAACATTTGCTTAAATTTTCCCATTTAGGAAAAAAAAAAAAAAAAAAAAGGTGCAGCTTGCTGCCAGCACTCATTTAAATTTACATAAACACACTCTTTGAGGCTGAAGCAAATCTGACTGATTTTTAGTGTGAAAATAAAATATAAAAACTGTTCTTGGAGTTATTTATAAACAGAACTAACATCAGAATCATCTATTTCAGAAAAATTGAATTCATCAAATGAATCCGGCCAGTAACTGTTCAAGAAAGATGTTAACATTACGCATAGAAATGCTGTGTTTTCTAGGATTTGACATTTTCAGAGATCGAGAATTACTACATTTTGTCAATGGAAATACCACTACTAAAATCAGAATGTTATAAGTAAAATGATGTCTTTTGTTTCCAAAGTTGATAAACTAGAGTGATGCGAAAATAATAATAAAAGTGAGATATTTCACGGCACAGTTATTTTGAGGTAAATGCTGAAGCCACAAGTGCCACTGGTGAGTATTCTTAATGCAAACGGGAAAAGAATTAAACCAAATCCTAATCCAGAAGGAAATCCTAGCTCCCTTTAATTGTATTAAGGCTGAGAGAGGTGAGGAAGCTGCAGAAGAAAAGCTGGAAGTTAGCAAAGGTTGGCTCATGTGGTTTAAGAAAAGAAGCCATCTCCGTAACACAAAAGAGCAAGGTGAAGCACCAAGTGCTCGATATAGAAGCTGCTGCAAGTTGTTCAGAAGATCTAGCTAGCTAAGATCATAGACTAAGGTGGCCGCACTAAACAGCACATTTTCCACATAAAAAACAACAGCCTTCTATTGAAAGAGGATGTCACCTAGGACTTTCATAGCAGCAGAAGAGAAGTCAATACCTAGCTTCAAAGCTTTGAAGGACAGCCTGACTCTTTTATTAAGGGCTAATGCAGCTGGTGACTAGAAGTTGAAGCTAATGCTTATTTACCATGACACAAATTCTAGGCCCCTTAAGAATTATGTTAAGTGTACTCTGCTTTTGCTCTGTAAATGGAAGAACAAAGTCCTCATGATGGCATGTTAGTTTACAGCATAGTTTGCTGGATATTTTGAGCCCAGTATTGAGATATACTGCTCAGAAGATTCCTTTCAAAATATTATTGTTTATTAACAATGCACCTAATCACCCAAGAGCTCTGATGGGTATATACAAGAAGATTCATTTGATTCCACGCCTGCTAACACAACATCTATCTTGCAACCCATGGATCAAGGAGTTATTTCAACCTTCAAGTCTTATTAGTTAAGAAATACATTTTTGTAAGGCAATGGCTGCTACAGATCATGATTCCTAGGATGCAACTGGGTAAAGTAAATGTAAAACATTCTGGAAAGGATTCACCATTCTACACGCCACTAGAAAAAAAAAATTGTGATTCATAGAATGAGATCAATATGTCAACATTAACAAGATTTTGGAAGAAGCTGATTCCAACCCTCATGATGACTTTGAAGGACTGAAGACTTTAGTGGAAGATGTAACTGCAGATGCGATACAAAAAACAGGAGAACCAGAATTACAAGTGAAGCCCAATGATGTGACTAAACTGTTGCAATCTCATAATCAAACTTGAATGGATTAGGATTTGCTTCTTATGGATGAACAAAGAAAGTAGTAGTTTCTTAGAGATAAAATGTAATCCTGGTGAAGATGCTGTGGACATTGTTGAAATGACAACAAAGAATTTAGAAAATTTCATAAGCTTAGCTGATAAAGCAACAGTTGGCTTTGAGAAGATTGACTCCAATTTTGAAAGAAGGTCTACTGTGGTTAAAATGCTATCAGAGATTTCTACATATAAATCTTTCATGCAAGGAAGAGTTAATCAACGCAGCACACTTCATTATTTTCTTCTTTTAGGAAACTGTCACAGCCACCTCAATGTTCAGCAACTACCATCCTAATCAGTCAGCAGCCATCAACATGCAGACAAGAATCTCCACCAGCAAAATGGTTACACCTCACTGAAGGCACAGAAGATCATAAGCATTTTTTAGCAATAAAGTATTTTTACTTAAGGCATATACATTATTTTTTGAGATATAATGCTATTGCATATTTAATAGACTACAAAATAGTGTAAATGTAACTTTCATATGCACTGGGAAACTAAAAAATTTATGTAACTCACTTTATTGTGATATTTGCTTTATTGTGATGCTATGAAATCAAACCCACAATATCTCTGAGGAATGCCTATATGTGTTTATATATACATGTTATATGTGTATATATGTATATACATATGTATATACATACATGCATAACACATATATTCTTATTATATACATATATAAATGTAATCTATATATGTATGTATACATTTTATATGTATATGTATGTATATATACATATATACAATATATGTGCATATATTGACAGTAATATACTGATATATTAAATTATATGATATATACATGTACATCAATGTATTACTATATCATGCAATATATGTTTATGTATAGTATATATGTACCTATACATACAATATACAATAAACATATAGTGTATATATACATGTATTTTATATATACATCATATGTATGTATACAATATACATATATAGTGTGTATAGGCATATATTTTATGTATTTGCATCATATATGTATATTGTATATATACACACTATATACAATAAAAACATGTATATATGCACTATATACAATATACATATATAGTGCCTATATATTTTTATATAATACATATGTATATTGTGTATATGTATATGCATGTATATTATATATACACTTATATGTATATACATCATATATAATCTATCATATATAGTTAATATATGTATGTCTATATATGTATATAGGATATATGTATAAATTATATATGTATATATGTATTATATATTATGTATCTCCATATAATATACATATATTATATATAAATATATACATATGTATATACATGTATTATATATAAATATATACATATGTATATACATGCATATGTAAATATATATATACATATGTATACACATGTATATGTAAATATATACATATGTATATACATGCATATGTAAATATATACATGTGTATATACATGCATATGTAAATATATACATATGTATATATTTAATCCCTTTCTTTCAACTTTTAAATTTTACTTTAAGTTCTGGGATACATGAGCAGAACACACAGGCTTGTTACACAGTTATACATGTGCTATGGTGGTTTGCTGCACCTGTCAACCTGTCATCTAGGTTTTAAGCCCCACATGCATTAGGTATTTTTCCTAATGTTCTCCCTCCTGTTGCACCCCACCCTGCATCAGGCCCCAGTGTGTGATGTTCCCCTCCCTGTGTCCATGTGTTCTCCTTGTTCAACTCTCACTTATGAGTGAGAACATGCGACATTTGGTTTCCTGTTCCTGTGTCAGTGTGCTGAGAATGATGGCTTCCAGTTTCATCCATGTCCCTGCAAAGAACATGAACTCAACCTTTTTTATGGCTGCATAGTATTCCATGGTGTATATGTGCCACATTTTCTTTATCCAGTCTATCATTGATGGGCATTTGAGTTGGTTCCAAGTCTTTGCTATTGTAAACAGTGCTGCAATAAACATACGCATGCACATGTCTTTATAGTAGAATGATTTATAATCCTTTGGGTATATACCTGTAATGGGATTGCTGGGTCAAATGGTATTTCTGGTTCTAGATCCTTGAGGAATCACCACACTGTTTTCCACATTGGTTGAATTTACACTCCCACCAACAGTGTAAAAGCATTCCTATTTCTCCACAGCCTCACCAACATCTGTTGTTTCTTAACTTTTTAATAATTACCATTCTAACTGGCATGAGATGGTATCTCATTGTGGTTTTGATTTGCATTTCTCTAGTAACAGTGATAATATTTTTTTCATATGTTTGTTGGCCACACAAATGTTTTCTTTGGAGAAGTGTCTGTTCATATCCTTCCCCACTTTTTGATGGTGTTGTTTGTTTTTTTCTTGTAAATTTGTTTAAGTTCTTTGTAGATTCTGGATATTAGCCCTTTGTCAGATAGACTGTCAAAATTTTCTCCCATTCTGTAAGTTGCCTGTTCACTCTGATGATAGTTTCTTTTGCTGTGCAGAAGCTCTTTAGTTTAACTAGATTCCATTTGTCAATTTTTGCGTTGGTTGCAATTGTTTTCGGTGTTTTAGTGATAAAGTCTTTGCCCATGCCTATGTCCTAAATGGCATTGCCTAGGTTTTCTTCTAGGGTTTTCATGGATTGGGTTTTATATTTAAGTCTTCAATCCATCTTGAGTTAATTTTTGTATAAGGTGTAAGGAAGGGATCCAGTTTCAGTTTTCTGCATATGGCTAGTCAGTTTTCCCAGTACCATTTATTAAATAGGGAATCCTTTCCCCATTGCTTGTTTTTATCTGGTGTGTCAAAGATCAGATGGTTGCAGATGTGTGGTGTTATTTCTGAGGTCTCTGTTCTGTTCCATTGATCTATATATCTGTTTTGGTACCAGTACCATGCCATTTTGGTTACTGTAGTCATGTAGTATGGCTTGAAGTCAGGTAGCATGATGCCTCCATCTTTGTTCTTTATTGGTTCTGTTTCTCTGAAAATCCTGACTAATAAATAAGCTTTTATTTTATTTGGCCTGTGGAATTTTGTTCCTCAAAAGTACACAAACAAATATTAAATAAAGAAAATGATGAACAGACAATGTTAGGTTAAGTCAATGGAGGAAATAAAATCTCTCAACCTTCTCATTTACAGATTAATGGTGATGTTATAAGTTCAGCAGAATAACCACATTTTTTTTCTTATTTATATTCAGATGCTGTATCATGTGACTTTAAGCAAAAATGCAAGTGATGTTTATAAACTGTCAACAAGAGAATTCCAGGTAACTCAAATTCCAACATTTGGTGGTTCAGTACATTTTCTGTAAACATTAAAAGGATCTGAGATGCAAAGAAATGTACAAAACACATCAAAAAGGCACTTTTATAGATGGAATTTAGGCCTACTTCTTTTACCTTTAAACATAAAAAACCAGTAAAGCAGCAGTCATTTTTAAATGAGCTACTCTTTTCCTATTTGAGGACTTATTGGACTGTAATGAACTAGCTCAATTTAAATGTTGGACAAAATTTATATTTATATTGGGTATTTTACTTTTTAAAAAGTATATACTATTTAAAAATCAAATAAAAGCAAGGGTATCGGGTGCTATTCAACAAAAACTATACATGATATATGTTGCACTTAAAACTAATGCATTAAATTAATCACTAAATGTGGGTAGGCATTTAAATTTTGTAAAATTAATAAACACTATTACATTTGATCATTTCATATAATATTCCATATCATAGAATGCCTTTCATGAAACCTTTAAAAATGTAACTGGAAACTCACCGAACAAAAGACATTGAGCAATTAATCCAAATAAGAAGATAATTTTTTAGTGATATCTTCAATAAAAAGTTTAAGTCAGCATTTGGGGGGAAAAAACGCTGTATAGAAACAATTTCATTTAATGCTGAAGTCAAAGTTGAAATCTGTATTTGCTAAAAAAGTTAATGACTTAGTACAAACAATGCTGATAAGACAATATTTGGAAAATAAAATAAATTGGTAAGAATTACATGATGCCCATCCAAAAGATTATCACAAAACCAAAAACTATCGGTTGCCAATTACAGATCTGAAAAATTCATTTTAAAAGATGTTAATATCCAGCTCAGAGATCACCATCACAGATTGATTATTTTTCTATAATCATGTCTCTATGAGAAGAATGCAAGTGGAAAAAATACATCTCACTGAATTACAGAAAGATAGGTTTCTTATTTCCTAGGAGCTCCAGTCTTCTATAAAACACAAACCTTAAGGAAAATCAGGTTTCATTGGATATAAACTCATTAAATTACATAAGCAAGAGGACATTAACCTGAGGCTGTCTCCTACTTTGAGTTCCTACAAACAAACTGCACCTAACTTAGTAGGTAAACAAACCACAATCTAATTTAGGAGTATATGTTTTGTAACAAATAATTACACATAGTTACAGCTCTGTTTGAATTCAGCCCATTGCAAGCAGTCAGTTTCAGATAACAGCAGGCAATCAGCTGATTAGACCTTGCCCAAATAAAGCAAATGCCTTACTGCATCATGCCGAAATAAGGAAAATGCCTCATTACATCATGCCCCAAAAAGGCAAATGCTTCATCACGCTATGCCCAAATAATGCAGATTCTTACTTGTCAGGTGATTTTTCTAGTTTTTCTGTTTATTTGTTTGTTTTGTTTGTTTGTTTGTTTTTTCTATGCTTGTGTTCAGTCTGTAAAAGATCACTGCTGATACTACTGGGCAGAGCTCACTGAACCACTTCTGGTTCTAAGTGCTGCCTGATTCATGAATTATCCTTTGCTCAAATAAACCCTGTTAAGTTTTTCTCTAAAGTTTTTATTTTAATGAACTAAATGCACCTACAAGTATTTATTTCACCACATACTAAAAAACTTTATTACTGTAAAACAATAATTGAATACAATTTGTAAAACATTTTATACACAATTTCATTGTTCTGCAGAACATTTAATATCTGGAACTGGGCAGAGCAAGGTTTATCTTTCATGATGGATTCAACAATTTAAAAACAACCCTACAGATTCAGAATGTGGAGTCATTCATGATTTAACAAAAGCAGAGATCTGATCTCACCTGAACAAGCAAGAGCAAGCTATTTGAATAGCAAACAAGCCTGGGTCTCCATCACACTCAGCATTCTATTTTGTTACTTTCATCCTATAATTTCAAGCACAGTAATGCTCATGAGAGATTGATTTCTTCTTTTTTTTTTTTTCTTAGCTTTTTTTTGGTATAAAATGAGAAAAGTTTATCAGAAAAGTTTAACTGCTAGCAAATATAATAAAATGAAAATAAAAATTCTCAGGTGATTGTTGTCCAAAAATACAAGCATAAAATAAATTAAAGTGTAGAATGTAGGAGTCCACAATCCAACCTCTTGAGCACTGGCAAATCCACCAAAAGTGAGTGTTCTAATAGTGAAAAATTTATTCACCAATCAATGGATAGAACTTCAGTGAAAGCTGAAAGCATGGTTAACTTGCATGTATGACTATTTATGGGAATCATGACCCTCAGAAAAAAATGTGATGTGCAAAAGAAAGCCTGCACTTGCCCAGTGGTGAAGAGTAATATGTCAAAGACTCTATTATCATGGACAAAGTTTTGTAAAAGGATTTTAAGAAGTATTTTTTTTTCTTTGTGCATGATATCAAGACAATAAAGGAAAGAGTAAAAGCATTTTCTTCAGAGTTGAAGAAAATCCTAAAGGAAAAGGACAATAAGTGCTCAGCGAGATCCAAGCCAGCTTATACTGAAGAAAACACCTCTGGAGACCAGTGCATCTCAAAAGGAACTGTGAACATTAGAGTGGTGGAGAAAGATGGTCCTTCTGCACTGTGACCATGCTGCAGGCCTGGTGATTAAGTCAGGCTTTCGCTATCCTTTAAACCCCAGGGCATTAAAGGACAAACAGAAGGACTTCTCACACATGAACTGGCAGTTCAATAAAAAGTCTTGGGTCACAGCATAACACTTTTTCAGACTGATTTCTTAAGGCCTGTGAGTCAAAAGTGGAATATCTCCCTTTACTGAACATCAATTAAAGGTTGTGCTCACGAAAGATATTGCAGAGGGCCAGGTACAGTACCTGAGTTTATACATTTAAGTTGAGGTTGTGCTGTTTATTTCCATAGTAGACAGTATTTTTTAGCCTTCATAAATTATTTAATTCCTTTATTTGTAGAATCACTAAGGGTTAATTTAACTTTTCAGACTTTTCTATTAGAAGACATATGGAGTAATAGATATGTAATATGTAATATGCATTTAAAATATTTGCCTAATGTAACAGATATATCCCTTATATATGAAAATATTCCATGTTACCTTGGAAAAGTACTATATTACTGTGTACTAGTCTAAATAATGCTAACCTCATATACAGGGACATTTGTTGTTTTTTTATAACTAAATAGTTACAAAAATCTGTTTAAGTTCTTCTAAGTAAATATCTCCTTACAAAATTATTTCAACCACTAATTTGCTTAAACTAGTTCTCTCTTTAGAAAATATGGAGGAAGACATTATCCTTTTCTTAAACTGAAATATCCAAAATATTTGGAAGTTTGGAAGTTTTCCAGCCTGGCCAACATGGTGAAACCTCGTCTCAGCCAAAAAAAGAAAAAAAATAAAAAATAAATTAGCCATACATGATGTTGCATGCCTGTAGGCCCAACTACTCAGGGGCCTGAGGTGGGAGGGTCACCTGAGCCCTGGGAGGTGGAGGCTGAAGTGAGCCATGATTGCATCACTGCACTCCAGCCTGGGCAACAGAGTGAAACCCTGTCTCAAAATAATAATAATACAGTTTTAATAAATATTTTTACTGAAGATGTTAATAATATTACAGTTAACCCTTGAACAACACAGGTTTGAACAATACGGGCCCACTTATATGCAGGGTTTTTTTCAATAAATATACTGAAAGAATTTGGGGAGATTTTCAACAATTTGAAAAAGCTCACAGATGAACCAGGTAGTCCATAAATATTTAAAAATTTAAGAAAAAGTTAGGAATGTTATGAATGTATAAAATATATGTAGGTACTAGTCCATTTTATCATTCACCACTTAAAATATGCACAAATCTATTACAAATATTTTAAAACTATCAAAACTTATGCACGCAAACATTACAGACTATACATAGTGCCATTTTCGGGTCAAGAGACTTATAATAAAATACAAAAATGCAGTATTAAATCATAACTACATAAAATTAACTGTAGTACCTATTGTACTACTGTAATAATTTCATAGCCACCCCCTTTTGCTATTGCAGTGTGCTCAAGTGTTGCTAATATTAGCTTAAAACGCCATGTGATGCTAATCATCTCTTGGTGAGTTGCTCCTCTCTCCAATAAAATGACTTTAGCAGTAAAAAGTGATTTCTCATGGTCCTTGTGTATTTTTCATCATGTTTGTTGCAATACTGTAAACCTTAAGTAATACCATGGAATCCATACAAAGTGCCCCAAGTGATGCTGAAAGTTTTCCCAAGAAGCAGGGAAAAGTCGTGACATTACACGAAAAAGTCAAATTGCTTGACAAGTACCACAGATTGAAGTCTGCAGCTTCAGTTGCCTGACATCTCAAGAAAAATGAATCCAATATGTAAAAAAAAAAAAAAAAAGAAAAGGAAATTCATACATTTGTCACTGCATCTACTCTAGTAGGTACAAAAACCCTGCACTTTGTGCAAAATACTTTTTAATCTCATACTGAAAATGCAGCTTTTATGGGGTGCAGGATTGCTATAAGAAAGGCATACCTTTTATGTCTTTCTAATATGATTCAAGAAAAAGTGAACTCATTATATGACAATTTATAGCAAAAAGAAGATAAAGGGCCTAAATCTGGAGAATTTCATGCCAGCAAAGGATGGTTTGATAATTTTAGAAAAAGGTTTGGCTTTAAGAATGTCAAGGTAACAGAAGCAGGAGCTCCTGCCAACAAAAGGCAGCAAACAAGCTCTCACGTGCCATTAAGAAAATCAGTAAGGAGAAAGAATATCTGCCTGAACAGGTGTTTAATACAGATGAAAGTGCCTAGTCTGGAACAAATAAAAATGCCACAAAGGCATTTATTAGCAGGTAAGAGGAGAGGAGGAGGACCAAGATTTAAGGCAGGAAGTGAAAAGCTAACTCTGCTGTTTTGTGCAAATACAGTTGGGTTTTTGATCAGGACTTTCCTTATCTATAAAGCTGCTATCTCCTGAGGGAAAAGATAAACATCAGCTGACATCTTTTGGTTGTACAACAAGAAGGCCTGAACAATGAGAACTCTTTCTGCTTTCTGGATTGGTTTCATTAATGCCTTGTCCCTGAATTCAGGAAGTACTCTGCCAATAAGAGAACCCCAAAAGAGAGATCATCATGAAAGTCTTAAAGGATTACATCATTGAAGTTGCATTTTTGTTATAGAAGAAGCCAGGAAAGTCATCAAGCCTGCAACAATAATTTCCTGCTGGAAAAAAATAAAAAAAAACTATGTCCAGATGTCATGTGTGACTTCATAGGATTTACAACAGAACCAAGCAAGAAAATCATGAGAGGGATTATGGATATGGCAAAAAAAAAAAAAAAAAAAAAAGAGGGGTAAAGAGTTTCATCACATGGATTTTGGAGAAATTCAAGAGCTAACAGTTACCACTCCAGAGGAATTAACAGGAGACAAATTAATGAAGATGAGTGCTTCCAAACCAGTGCCAGATAATGAGGAAGAAGACACAGAAGAAGCAGTGCCAGAAAATAAATTGGCCTTAGACAATCTGGCAGAAGGGTTCCATTTATTCAAGCCTATTTTTGACTTATTTTACAACATGAACCCTTCTATGTTGTGGGTCACTGAAACCAAAGCCAATGGTAGAAGAAGGATTGGTACTGCACGGAAACATTTTGAGAGAAATCAAAAGGAAAAATATCAGATAAAAATTACAATGTATTTCCATAAAGTTATATAGAGTGTGCCTGCCTCTCCTGCCTCCTCTTTCACCTTCTCCACTTCTTTCACCTTTGCCACTCTGACACAGCAAGACCAACCCCTCCCCTTCCTCCTTCTCCTCAGTCTGCTCAACATAAAGACGACGAGGATAAAGACTTTTCTGATGATGCACTTCCACTTAATAAATAGTAAACATATTTTCCCTTCTTATGATTTTCTTAATAAGATTTCCTTTTCTCTAGCTTACTTTATTTCATTATAAACAACCGCAGTTAGAGGAAAAGGTAACTCTTCACTTTAGCTTATAAAAGGTCATTTTTTTAATTCTGTTTTTTTGTTAGTTTTATTTGGGTTTTATCTAGGAGGCAGTTCATTTGTTTACATTTCATTTTATTGCAAGAATATAAATATAAAAATATAACATACAAAATATGTGTTAACCAGCTGTTTATGTTATCAGTAAGGCTTCTGGTCAACAGTAGGCTATTAGTAGTTAAGTTTTGGGGAAGTCAAAAGTTATACATGGATCTACTGCATGGCCCATCAGCATCCCTAACCCTTTCTTTGTTCAAGGGTCAACTGTATTTTGTTTTAAAAGTTATTTTTTTTAAGTTTTATTATTTTTTAAAAGTTATAGTATATTTAAAAGCAATATTACATTTTTTAAAACTGGAAATACAGCTTATAATATTACATTGCTTTTAAATACACTATATGCTATCTAAAGCTACATTTCTATTCACAATATACTTCTTAAACTTTTTCTCTCTCTCCCTTTGGCATCCTGGAGAATAGACTGCATCTGATGAAATCAAATGCCTTTTCTACCCCAACACAACTGAGAGACATAACTCATTCAAGAGTAGTGTCTTGCTACACTAGTAACTGTGGGATAATGGGGAGTACACACTTCTAAAAGGAACAGTCACCTAAGATTATAAATAAATAAACAACCCAGGTTAGAGGAAAAGATAACTCTTCACATTAGCCTCTAGAAGGCAATTTTAAAAAATTCTGGTTTGTTGTTATCTTTATTTGGGTTTTGTTTAGGAGGAAGTTCATTTATTTACATTTTATTTTTTACATTTCTTATTTTGTATCTTTTTTTAATTTATCGATTTACATATTTAAGGATTAAAATGCCTGAAGGTACAAATACAAACATAAAAATTTAGCTAAAATACATAAAGCACAGCAGCAGCCATCAGCATATATTACAATACCAAGTAGCTCTCATAAAGATGCCCCCAAACTCAGTAGGTTGGATTTCCCTGCCAAGAATACTTAGAGCCTCCACCAAACTCCACAAGTCTTCTTGTCACCAGATAATAAACCTCAGAATTAATTTCCACAGTGCTGTACCTACTCTGAGTTGTTCATATAGAAAAAAGACCTGAACTGTTAAGAAATTTATAGATTGATACTTTAAGATATACTTAGAAACAAACAATATTGAATGCACTAGCATTATCAAATATCTAAAAAATATAGTATTTATATTTAAAAGTACATGGTCTCACAGGGTACTTCACCTAAAGCAATGCAAGTCTTCTCATTTTAATGGATAGGGATGATGGGGTGGGGGTGGGGTTTGGGGGTTGTTTGGTAATCAAAGTGACAGCCTGTGAGATAGAGGGACCAAACACAGAAGGATTTTTAAAACTGGAAATACAGCTTATATTATATTTGTTGTGCACATATATTGACTACTTCTTGTCAGTGAGGGAAGCATTTATCTAAATTATAAGTTAGCCAACCTTTTCCAGTCAGGAAAGAGAAACATACTACATGGTGCAGTAACACCAGTGCCACCAGCACGCTGCACAGGCATTGTACCTTACAGTCTACAGAGTAGTTTTAAACTCACACACTCTCTGTATCTTTGCACTCATAAGACCTGATCTGTGAAAGAGTTAATAGGTATCACCCTCACCCACATTACACAGATGAGAAAAATAGGCTCAAAAACACTAGTTTATCCAAGAAACCAACATACGCGAGAAAATGACTTTGCTTATGTTTCTATACCATATTCTGAAGTCCCATTGACCTGTCCAGGCCTGTTTCACACTGTCACCCATTGTAACCTAGCTGTTTCTGCAACTTGAGACCACACCATCTTCCAGGGCACACACGGCCTCTACACAGCACAGTGATGTAGGTAAACAATTGGTTCCACTTTTTTTTTTCCCAGTGTCACAGTCATAGCTCACTGCATCCTTGAACTGTTGTGCTCAAGCAATCCTCCCACCCCAGACTCCCAAGTAGGTAGAAATACAGGCACAAGCTACCGCGCCCACCTCCACTGCTTTGTGATTAAGAGCAACCTTTCGCAGATTATTTTGAATTCCAGTTCCCACAGCTTATAATAACAAGCTTGCAAATGGCTTTGAAAATTAAATGAAATTCTGTTTAAAAATCGTGTTGCCAATTATGAAATGCTACAGAAAATTTCACCCATTCAATTGGTCAGCTACAAATATTTCAGTGGCTTCTGTGTGTCTGTGTGGATATAACCATGAGCAAAACAAATACAGTTTCTTCCCTCCTGATGCTGAATTATGGTTACTAGTCTGGATGATGATTATTAGTGATCTTAGGCTGATTGGTGCACTTAAAGCAGAAATCTGTAATAAAGTAGCATTTTCATAAAAGCAAGTCCAGAAGCAAATTGAGTAACACAAAGAGCATAAAATGTGAGAAGATATTTTCATATATTTAATATAATAGCTTGATGATTATAGACTGTGTCTTGTTTTAGATGCATGGCAACAGAAGTACAGCCGTGTACAGAATAATGACATCTTGGTAAATGATGGACAGCATATGAGACAGTGGTCCCTTAAGATTATAATACATATTTTTACTGTACCTTTTCTATATTTAGATACACAAATACTTACCATTGTGTTACAATTGCATACAGTATTAAGTACAGTAAAATGCTGTACAGGTTTATAGCCTAGCAGGAATAGGCTAGACCATATAGCCTAGGTGTGTAGTAGGCTATGCCATCTAGGTTTGTGTAATTATACCCTGTGATGTCTGCACAGTGACAGAATTGCCTCAGGATATATTTCTTAGAATATATCCTGACATTAAGTGACGTATCACTATATGTGAACAATCTGGAAACAATTCATAGATAAGCTACAGATACGGTTAATTGGTTAGAAAATATTATCTATAGAAAAAGTTTAAAGGACAAAATTTTTTATCCTAAAAGACAGAAAAAAATCAAAAGAAGCTTAATAAGAGTTGTCAGGTGAATTCAGTTATGTAAGTTCTGCTTCTTTCTGTCTCCACTGAGGACAAGTGCTCAAGTTGAAGCATAAAGGTACAGTTAGATTTGTGGGGGGGAAGGTCCTATTGTAAGACTTTTTAAATAATTGATTGCCAAAAAATAGAACATTTTATTTCCCTAACTCTTTGAATAAGAAGTGACATTCTTTTGTGTCTGAAATTGTGTGGATATGTGAAAATAAACTCTGATTTTTCAAAATCCAGAAATCCCTGCTACTTTTATTGGTGTTCATTTCCCTATAGTTACGTAAAAGGATCTACAATCTCTCATTTAAATTTATTCTGAAAGAGAGTGGGACAGAGAAAGAGGAGCTGAATTTAACAATTGCCTTCATTTTTATGAAAGAACACCACATGGAAATTAGACAATTGTTCTACATGTCCTCAGAGGCCAACGCCACAAGGAATTGGCTTAAATAAGAACATGGAAGATTTGGGTTAGACAATTCCTAAATACTAGGCAGAAAAGAGTGGAGCGGGTCGGCAAGCATATGTTTAACATTAGTAGGGTTGGACGACTGGGAACAGAAGTACCAAGTGGGTTCTGTCTTGAATGGAGACATCTGCTATTCTAAAAATATAACTTTTTAAGGTCCAACTTGAATCTGCTTTTGAGTACATTTTCTACAGTGTCAACTCAGTATCATGGATTTAATTTTTCCTTCTTTTTTCATTCTTCCAGAAAATAGAAATATGGGTAAATTTCTCTCCAATTCCACCTACTAACCATCAGAGAAATCTAGTATTTTATTACTACAGTATACGATAAAATACCTTAAATATTAAAACTAAATCTATTACATATCCATAATGTCTACCTCAGCAGTTTTTGGACAATCGTTATGTAGAAATTCATTTAGATTCTATCTATTTATATCCCACCTCTTTTAAAAACTGATTTGAGATAGTTTTCAACAAGATGTCATAACAAGGTTAAAAAAACAGATATTAAAAAGTTAAGAAAAAGAGAACTCAAGTGTCTGCTTTACAAGTTGTTGTGCTTGACCTTTAAATCTAGTTCCTGGCACCCAGAGCATAAAGAGAAATGCAATATAATAAACACTATTATAGTCCGCAGTGAAGAAGCATTCCAATTTCTAAGAGAGAAAAGCTTCTTATAACACTAGATTACTGATTTCAACTTTCTTGAAGATAATATGAATATATATACATCGAAGATAAATTCGAGAGTACAAAAATATAAAACATTTTTTCAAAAAAATCAGAAATCCTGCCCTCAGAAACAGCCATTTTTATCACTTCAGTGTATTTCCTTCCTACCTTTTTCTATGCATTCTACTTACTTTAGTTCCAAGTATATAATTTTGAGATTTGTTTGTTTTGCTTAACATGAACCTTTTTAATGACTACATAATGTTTAATTACATGGATATAGTAAACTAGCCATTACTTTAATGTAAGCTCTTCAGATCATTCATAATTTTGTACCATTATAAATGGTATTTTATTGACCATCTTTGTATAGAAACGTTAATCCGCATCTCTGACAATTTCCTTTAAAAAATATTTCTAAAATTGAAGCTACTTGATCAATAGGTATAAACATTTTAAAGATCCTGCTGTTAAGAGACAATCCTTGGAGTGATATGTATGCTGCTACATAAAAGAATGAGGAAGATCACTATGAACTGATATGGAATAACTTCCACAATATTTTGGTAGATTTAAAAAACAAGATGCACTCACACCTGTAATCCCAGCACTTTGGGAGGCCGAGACAGGTGGATCACCTGAGGTCAGGAGTTTGAGAACAGCCTGGCCACAATGGTGAAACCCTGTCTCTACTAAAAAAAAAAAAAAAATACAAAATTTAACTGGGCGTGGTAGCAGGTGCCTGTAATCCAAGCCACTCAGTAGGCTGAGGCAGGAGAATCACTTGAACCCAGGAGGTGGAGGTTGCAGTGAGTTGAGATTGTGCCACTGCACTCCAGCCTGGATGACAAGAGTGAAACTCTGTCTCAAAAAAAAAAAAAAAAAAAAAAAGAAGCAAGATCACATATGTGCATTTTTCTCATTTTTCTTTATTACCTAGAAGGAGTCATCTTGAAGGGGCTTCTACTGGCCAAATCTGGGACAATGAGTACAGTAATGAATTATAAGCCATTTTTAAAAATTGGAATTAATGAGTCTATACAGACAAATGAGGAAGAAGGGAGGCAGTTTCTTACAATAGAATGCTTAGGGCCAACTGATAAATGTAAAGGGCGTACTGGAGTTGAAAATCAGCATTCTACAATCATCATAGTAAAGATAGGAGCTAACAAAATGATCAATGGGTGCTAGGTTACAGGAGAATTTTATGAAGAGTAGAATATTTTTATATTATTAAAGTGTTTCTACACAGGAAAAAAAGATAATTACACAGTGAAGAAATCAGACCACTTTTGACCAGGTAAATGAAATGAACATTGCCAAGGAAGGGCAGATGGACGTCATGTGCCTCCAGATGTGATGCTTTGAGAAAGCCACAACATCATATAAAAAGCATTTCAACAAAGAATGTATACTTAGAATCTAAGGAGGAACATTAGATCACGTAGAATCATATATTAAAGAAAAAGAAAGCAGCTATATTCTTCAAAGAAGTCGAAGTCATAAAAGACAAACTAGGGTTGCAGAACTGTTCCAGATTAAAGGAGGATGAGGAGACATGACAACTACATGCAATAGCTGATCTTAGACTGGATCTTGTACTGAAGGGGGATAAATCAATATAAAAGACTATTGAGTCAATTGACAAAATTATAAAATGAATGGTAGATTAGATAATAAACATCATTGCATCAATGTTAAATTCACCAAAGCCAATAACTGTACTGTGGATATGTAAGAGAATATCCCTATTCTTAGGAAATACACATGGAAGTGTTGAGGTCATGATTTATGTACCTTAGCTTCAAATGGTCTGTAAGGTAATTATAAAGCAAATGGGTTAGAATATTAATAATAGATAGATCTGGGTAAAAGTAATGCAGGTGTTCTTTGTATTAATCATATTCTTGTAACTTTTCTGTAAGTTTGAAATTATTTGCAAGCAAAAAGTTTAAAAGTTAAAATAACGTTATTTTTCCAATTTACCCACCCACCAATAATAATTATTGAAGATACTTCCTTTATTTCTTCCTTATAGCACAGTATTCTTGTTTCGTGTAATCTGCTATTTTGACGGGAGAAATAGTATCCAAATGTTAATTTATTTGTTACTTAATGAGGTTGAAATATGTCCATATATTAGCAATTTATATTTTTCTTATTTGTAAATTATTTTTTCATTTCTAGGAATTATTAAAACACTGTTCTTTCAAATAAGCTACATTGAATCGTGAATTTGGTGAACAAAATCTTCAACTACATTTTTATAGAAAATTCAGAATTGAATTTTATAAAGCTTCTTCCTTCAATAAATTTAATAATGTTGAAGTATGATTGACTGGGGGTCAAATTACACAGTTCCCTTCCAGAGAACTTGTTTTCATTCCTTTAAAATACCCATGCACTACAGGTAGATTGCCACTAGGTGGGAGTAGTGCTCAGTGCAGCAGTGTAAGCAGCCAGAACACCTCGATGTGTTGATATCCAAGAAGCATTCATTCATTCAATAAACCTAGAAGTCTCTTTTTTAGGCTGCTGGTTCTTTGTACCCAATTCCTCATAGATTTAAAAGCGTGTATTATCAGTATTTTAGTCAGAGATAATTTCTTTCTTAAAAATTATTTCAAAAAAGTAATGTAATTATTATGTGAACAAATACTAAATATACTTTAAATTTTTAAAAGAAATTAGAATTCTATGATACATTATTGATACCTTACCTCACTACATATTAGCTGTCCAATTAGCAGTTTACTCTAACTCTACAGACCCCAAAATGGAATTTACTGTATTTCACCCTGGACTCTTTAAGAACAATTTCCCCCTAGTTGGGTTAGTCATCCCTCTGGATTCTCTCAGTTTAAGAAACAGATCTCAAAGCAAAAGAGGTGGTCTACACCTCTCTAATGGTTCCACTAATGCTGTTCACCTCACACACCTCAAATCTACTTTCAGATAACAAGGCACCAAAAACATAAGAAAAGCGTTTATGGTCAAGGAAGTACCCTTCTTCCTTTCTGGACTGGTCCCTCTTTCTCCCACTCAAAAGGAACCATTTATCTAATTTTTATACATAAAATGTTTACTTTAGTTTTCTTTTTGACATTGCTCCCTCCATCAATAACTTCTTCATTTAAATATAAATAAAATTAGCTACTAATTAACAGATCTAGCAGTTGTACCATTTAGCAACAAGACACTTTTTAACAGGACAAAGAAATTCAATACTTTTAAACAATTAGCGTGAATAACAAGAAGTTTAGAAAGTGGCAAAAATTTACTTCATCATACTTATCCGCATTTTAATATAAGTAGACCATAAAAGTGTCATGAGACATTAGGCAAATATAAATGACAATTTTCAATTAACACTTTTGATTTTGAATCAAACAGCAAGCAATCTGTGATTTTCCTTACTGAGAGGTTTCCTTTTGAAAATTACCCACTCACCATTATGTCTTTGAGTGTTCCATCTGAGTGACGTATATTTAAAAATGAGTATCTATACAATGAATGGGATTCAGATTTATTATTTTCTATTTTGTACAACAAATGTCTGCAACAAAACATTATTTGCCTATATATGTGTACGAGTTAATAATGAATTCTCAGGATGCTTGACCCACTTCTGTTACTCTATGTCATTTTCCCTCCCCATCTCTTGCTCCCACATCCATTTCCCTCTTCCCTTCTAAGCCTCTATTCTCAGTTCTCTCTCCTCAACCTTCTGCCCTGTCTGGGCCTAAGACCTCATTATCTCTGCCCCAAACATTTAATGACCTCCTAACTCCCTTCCTTCTATGATCTCATCCCACTAATCTAAACTTAACTTCACAGAAATCTAGTCCTATCACTCAAAAGTCCTCAGAATTCCCATCATTTAGAAATAAATCCCAGATTCCTTAGAATGAAATACGTTTCTTTGTTTTCTGATCTCTACCTTCCTTTGAATAGTGTCTTCCACCTGCATTTTAAAATCCTAATTAACCCAAGTTCTCTACCCATATAATTCATCCTTTCACATCTCTGGAACTTTGCATGAAATTCTTTCTTGTCTGGAATGCTTTTGACCCCACACTCCACAGCCTTTTTGCAAACCTTTATTCATTCTTCAAAGCCCAATTCATTTACTTTCTCCCTGAAGTCTTCCTTAGCCCCCCACCCTGACCCAGTTTTCCTTCCTTTTGTCCTTCTGTTTTCTTTAATATCTTATCATTACTAAAATATTTACAAATTAAATTAGCCCTTCCATTTCCTTAATTATATTTTATGCATGCAGGAGTCATGAAAAGATAGACATTTAGTAATATCAGTCCCCCAGGAAAATTTTTCAAAACTTTTAAAGCTATGTATAAAAATAGTGGCTGGGTGTAGTGACTCAACCTGTAATCCCAGCACTTTGGTAGGCTGAAGAGGGAGTATTGCTTGAAGCCAGGAGTTCAAGACCATCCTGAGCAACAAAATGAGAACTCTATCTCTAGGAAAAATAAAAAATAGCTGGGCATGGTGGCACATGCCTGTGGTCCCAGCTACTTGAGAGGCTAAGGCAGGAGGTTCACTTGAGTCCACGAGTTTGAGGCTGCAGTTAGCTATAATCACTCTATTGCACTTCAGCATTGGTGACAAAGTGAGACTCTGTCTCTTAAAATATATATAAATATATAAAACTGATTTTATATATTTATATATAAACATTTGTATATATACATATATAAACATTTATATATATTTAAGATAAATTTAAGAAATATATTAATGTATTTATTATATTTCTATAGATAGATATACTTATACATGTATTTATGTATGTAGATCTTTTAACTATATATGTATTATATAAATATATATAAATATATGAATGTATATTTATATATACATATAAATATATTATATAAATATAGAGACTATATATATAGCCAAAAGATCTACATACAAGTACACTTTGATAAATTTTGTGTATTTATAAAATATTTAGGGAAAATGTTGATTAGACTATTTATTTTAACGTAATATTAAAATCTAAGTCCAAAATGCAATTCCTATAGGTAAAACAAATCAAAAAGCCTCTATGGTTCCCGAAATCTGCTAATTCTCATTTAAAACATTTAATACAAGATGTCCTATGATGGGAAGATTCTGTTCAAGATTACACTAGCTTCTATTCATATGCATAAAATAGGATGTGCAAAAATGAATAAAGAACACAATGAGCATATGTTTATGTATCATCAGATCAAAACAAAACAATACCAATATAGTGGGGCTCCAGGGTCCAGTCATTGGTAATACTTCTCTCTCCCATCAAAATGACCACCATGCTGAACTAGTTTCTTCCATACTTTTTAAAATAGTTTGTGTGTGTGTGTGTTGATGTGTGTGTGTGTGTATGTGTGCGTGTGTTTTACATGAACATAGGATTTAAGCAAATACATGCTTTTACTAGGGCTACTTTTTTGATGCTATTTGTGAATGGTTTTAAAAAAGAAAACATGAAGAATCCCAAGTGCCTGTCATATCTCTAGAAATTGAGGTATAGATGGAAGTCACTGAATCTAATACGTAAACAAAGACAGCAATACTTGCTGCATTCATTAAATCTACCATCTTTTTTTTTTTTTTCTTTTCTTTTCTTTCTTATGCAGACATTCTGCTAGGTGCCCAGAAAACAGAGTGGAGCAAGACAGGGCTTGCTCCACTGGAGCTCACAGTCTGATAGAACATACATAAACATATAATTATAATGCTGCATGATGTGGAAAGGCCAGGATTAAAGATAAAGGATGGATAGAGGAGGGAAAAAAGGACTATGAGGTTGTAGCATGAAATGCTCCCTGAGGAAGGCAAAATCTTGGCTTAGTCCTTAAAAGTTAGAAAATTTCCAAATCCAATAAACAAGAAGCCTAGTAAAGGAGAAATAAAGGTCATTAAAGCCTATTAACTTTCTGATTGAAGTTCAAAATTCTTTTATTAACACAGCTGAAATTTGAGTCCTAAAAGGTTTTCTGAAATGAGTGTTTCTCAGTTTTAGATCTGAATTAACTACTTGTCCATTAGAACCCATTCACCTTTATCCTTAGGTGCTTATATATATATGCAAGTCTGGTAAACTTGAGTACTTAAAGTTCTATATCTGTAATTGGGGACATAAAACTCTGAACAGTCTTACAAGTAGTACAAAATATTTAACTCAGAAACCCACCAGCTGCCAATACAACCTGTACAAACAATAACTGGCATAGAAGACTATTCCAATAAGAAGACCGAACCTTCTCCTGTAGAAATAGGGACAGTTTCCAGCCCCTCCCTGGAACTAGACCAGACTATAACGAGGAGGTTTGAACAGCACCAAGGGTCTAGTCTAGCCTTCATCCACAGTCTAGCATATGTATATTGTGTATAACCTGTGTCCAGTCCTGAACTTGGGATCATCAGACAGCCCTAAAAGAAAGTTGGGTTCCCAGTGACCTTCCAAATCAAAAGTAGTCCATGCTGAATCTTCTCCACCCTTCAACTCCACATCCTTCAGAACTGCTCTTCTCTTCAGATTATCCTGCGTCACAAACCAGAAATCAGACTCATCAAATTGTTCCATACTCATTTGCCTCACTCCTGACTTCCTAAATGGATTATATTATACAAAATATACAATTGTGTGCATGTGTGTGTGTAATTGTCCTCAATGTAATATATTTTATTCTTAGCTTAATATTGACATAAACTCCTGGAATCAGAAAATAAACCTAGAGTATGAGCCCAGCTTACCAAAAGAGACCTCAGTGGTAATCTTCAAAGATGAAAATACAAAATATACATATTACCACCACCTCAAACCGTTAATTTGATAATAAGAGTTTTCATCATGTTTGGATTTATAAGTTTCTATAGCAGTGAATGAAGTCCAAAATTACAAATCCCTGCCTTTATTCCCACCTCTTGCAATCTTTTTTTTTTTTTTTTTTTTTTTTTGAGACAGAGTCTTGCTCTGTCACTAGGCTGGAGTGCAGTGGCACAATCTTGGTTCACTGCAACCTCCACCTCCCAGGTTCAAGCGATTCTCCTGCCTCAGCCTCCCGAGTAGCAGGGACTACAGGTGCCCGCCGCTATGCCCATTCACACTTTAGAATTAAAGTCTTCTTTATAATATTTAAGAATGATCAGTTGGCTCTATTTCATGACCTTGAAATGATGTCCAAATTCCATAGTTATAAACCCTTTCAAAATATGGCCTCATCTCTCTTCATTCATCTTCCTCTCATGTTTACTACTGTAGCCATGTTAAATTTTCCTTAAGAACCGTGCTGATTCCGGCCTCCAAGCTTTTGTGCAACTTTATTCTCTGTCATAACATGCTTCCTAACTTTTATCTCTTTCGAAATCCAGCTGTAATATTCCTCCAGGTAGCCTTCTCCAATCTTGCCTGTTAGTAATCACATAATCACTTTGTGTCCTCTTCTGTATCCTACCTGTTGTATTACTGCATTTACCACAGCATAATATAATTAATTTACATTCATGTCTCCCATACTTTACCACACAGTTCCTTTAAGACAGGAACTAAAAGTTACATCTGATACTCCTATGGGATACAATAATACCTGTAGTATAACGTCTGACCCATAGTACAGGCTTTATGTCAATTGAATTGAGCTAAAAGTGCTATGCCACAACCAGTCTAATACTCAATCTCTTCCATGAGTAATTATATTAACACTTTAGTCTATTTCTGGCCAGTTTAGTTCTCTTGGGAAAAAGAAACAAATCTATTCCTGGTTTGCATTTATATTGCCATGATACAGCACTCAATATGTTTTACCATGGTAAGACCAATGATGGAAATGGTTATGCTTAATGTTGCCCTATGCAGAGTCCCAATTATAACCTGTGATTGTTATTTAATATAATGTAAGTAATAATTGCTAATGCTCATTATTGCTAATATCAACTATTTATTATGTTTCTGGCATAAGACTATATGTTTTTATGTGATTATCTAATGAAATCCCTAAAACAACTCTTCCTCATTTCTTATTCAATAGATCTGCTTTGATACGACCTCCAGGTCACTTTGGAAATTAATTCATTAACTGATTATTTATTTTGTGGCAGTACACATAAATTGTCTTCAGAGAGCATTTGTCCAGTATCCCTGAAGAGAAAGAGTCAGGATATACACACGAAAATGTATTTAAGACTTTTTCCTGAAATTATTTGCTTCAGGGGAATTTAATGTCTTTGGCCTGTGAGGCTCCCAGGCTGAGTTTAATACATGAGTGAATTAAAAGCATGAACAAATGGCAACACTGCAAGCATGGTGAGTTTATTGACTTTTGTCATGTAGGAATATCTACTGATAGTACAGTTAGTGGCAGAAATGCCTGATGTGGTAGACTTTGCCTTGTTTGACATACTGATATAAAAATGAGTATTATTGATTAATTTTTTAAAAGACAATTTTCCAGAGACTAGATTAGAATCTGAAAATGCTATTAACCTCACAGCAATGGAAAAGACTCTAACTCCATTTGATGGAGGCAGCTGAAGAGAAATTCAGGTTAGGGGCCAATCACTTCAGAAAAATTAGTTCACCATACCAGTTGCAGTAGCAAGCTAACATGGCTTTGAACATCCTCTGACCGTATTTGATGTTTCCAGAAGCTCTGAAACACCAGTAGGGAAATACATGCACAAGTGTCAAATTCTTAAAGCATCCTTTTTTGTTTGTTTGTAGGGTTAAGGGAACAACAACAATAACAACAACAATAAAAACCACCGGTAGTGCTTGCTTGTTTATGCATTCATAAGAATATTCCCAAATAAAGAAGAATCCTTCTCAACTTTACCAGCTCAAATGTGGAACTTAAGGATTGCCTGCATAGGACTATACAGTTTTCTGCTTTTTTTCTATTTTATTTAGATAGAAATAAGCATAACAAGTGAATTGTTCTTTGAGAGATGTTGGACAAAAGCATTTCATTGATTCTGACAGTTTGAAGACAAAAATTATAAATGATAAAAGTATAAGATTAGAATTGTCAGCAATCCGAATTGGTTTACAAAGAAGAAATCTGCTAGTAAAAACAGGACAACTGCCAGCTGTGAAGATGTGTTTTAAGATTTGAGTTTTACAAATGTTGTTATTTGCCCAAATTATCCAGCCAAAAGTTAATCTTCTGTATATATTAGATACTGCAACCAATTCTTTTATAAAAATTATTCTTTCATTTTTATTAAAATAGGACAGTTTCTAACAAGGAAAAAGAAATGTTTCAATGTATATTTTTAAAACCTAGTTAAAAGCATCAATGATAGTGAGAAATTGAGTTAGACATGTGAAAGTGACTGGTCAAAAATATTAAAAGGTCACTATGAATGTATTTTTAGCAAAATGATATATTTATGAAGAGCTCTTACAAATTAAGAGAATCACAAAAGAAAAAAGTATACAAATCAGCAATCCACTCATCCGAAGAATGATAATTGACATGTAAGTATAATGATAAAAATAACAGTTTTCATTAATAGTCAAAACGCAATATCAAAACATTAGGCTGGGCATGGTGGCTCACACCTGTAATCCCAGCACTTTGGGAGGCTGAGGCAGGCAGATCCCTCAAGGCCAGGAGT
This sequence comes from Macaca nemestrina, assembly GCF_043159975.1. Classification (NCBI taxonomy): domain Eukaryota; kingdom Metazoa; phylum Chordata; class Mammalia; order Primates; family Cercopithecidae; genus Macaca; species Macaca nemestrina. Next base: position 88,927,419 of record NC_092129.1, read on the forward strand.
TTGAGACCAGCTTGGCCAAAACAGCAAAACTCTGTCTCTACTAAAAATTTAAAAATTATCTTGGCATGGTGGTGCACACCTGTGATCCCAGCTACTCGGGAGGCTGATGCAGGAGGATCATTTGGGCCCAGGAGGTGGAGGACAGAGTGAGCTGAGATTGCACCACTGCACTCCAGTCTGGGCCACAGGGTAAGACTCTGCCTCAGAAGAAAAAAAAAAAAAAATCAATGTGGTAGCACAAATAAAAACTAAGAACATTTCAAAATATTGATAATACCTACAGGTGGGAGGCATGGTAAATGCTACTTATATAACCCTTTGGAGAAAGAAATATATAAGGCTTACAAAATTTTTTATATCCATTTGATACATTAACTTTACTCCTCACAATTTATTTTTCCAAAAGAAAGGAAAGGTATATGGATGTAACAAAATTGCAAAGAAATTAAAAATATTCTCCATGTCCAATAACATGTAAAAGATTAAATAAAGTATGCTATATCAACCAATAGGACTTTGTACAAGAATTAAAATTTATAAATATAAAATTTATAAATATGAATATAAATGTGAAAGAAAAATATTTATCATAAATAGCTTGAAAAATTCATAGAAATATATATCTGTAGAATGATAATTACATAAAAATTACTTACACATAAAAGACCAGAAAGAAAAGTGAAAAATTACATGCTAATTTATTAGATGTAAGAAGAGTGGTCTACATATATATATATAAGCACATTTATATAATGGATGTTAAAAATAAAGTCAAATTGATGTAAAATATTTTATATCTGCTACTAAAATGTGGTCATCCACAAATAGCATAACAATAGACCAATACTAGGAAATTAACAGAACCAGTTTCAACCCTTCCTTTAACTCCAAACTCTTCACTAGAACAGTCCTATAATCTATGCTGGCTTCAAGCAATTATCGCATTTGAAAATAATAGAAATTATATTGGATCAGTGACTCTCACACATTTTTAGTACGGCAATTCTGTGTTCAAATCAAACCTTATATAATATAGATGACAGTAGAGTATCTATAGCTGAAGTATAAGGGGAAGGGTAGTTCTCTGGCAGGCTGGTTCCATTTCCTCTAGCCTCTCTTTCCTCTACCTCTAAAAACAATATTTCTAAGAAGCCTCTGAAAAAAAACCAAGTGAAAAACAATGGATTGAAGATTTTAGTGGTCCTTTCATATCTAAACTATAATCACAAAATAGTACGGTTCTCTTCTACTATAATTTAATGTTTATATGTCTGTGTCATACTCTCAACTAAATTGTAAAGGCTTTTAAGTTAAAAACTGTATCTTTTAAATTGGCTTTGCCACATCTAAATTTGTTTTGCTGTATCTACTCAAAGGATGAACCAATAAATGAACACAAAAATTCAATTTTAAAATGAAAAAAATCAGTATTTCAATTTGCAACAAAATATGGCCCAACAGTAAGTTAATCTCCCCTTCTGGTTAATAGAAGGTGCATATAAAGTATGGATGCGTTAGCAAATTTCAAAGAATTATAATACAATTCAATATGAGATAATTTAGATATATTGAACAGTATTTACTGAGAAAATATCATTCAAGGCAAAGTCACCTTTTAATCACAGATACTCTCATTTCCTAAAACTCTTAAGCTATTTTTAGTTCTTGACTTGCAGGGAAGCAAAGCAGGCTCACTTCTTTCATATATAGAGAGAGAGACAGAGTCTCGCTCTGTCACCAGGTTGGAGTGTAGTGGCTCAATCTCAGCTCACTGTGACCTCCACCTCCTGGGTTCAAGCGATTCTCCTGCCCCAGCCTCCCAAGTAGCTGGGACTACAGGCACACACCACCATGCCCAGCTAATTTTTGTATTTTCAGTAGAGACGGGGTTTCAACTTGTGGGCCAGGATGGTCTCGAACTCCTGATCTTGTGATCTGCCTGCCTCGGCCTCTCAAAGTGCTAGGATTACAGGTGTGAGCCACCGCACCCGGCCTCAGGCTCACTTCTAATATTCAAGTTTATTACTTAAAAATCCATAGAGGGTATCAAGAATAAAGTGAAATTTGATGCAGTTGAACTGATGGTTTCACCAAGGCAGACCTGCTCCATGGAATTACTCTCTTCTACCAAGTTTGAAATTCTCACCATTAGAATCACTGCCCTTAGACAGATTATAACTAAAAACAAAAATGGAGAAAATATCTACCCAGGCAGATTTTCCATGAATGCTCTGTCATATGTTGGTTTATTAGATAGAATAATGGTCCCCCAAGAATATATAAAGAACCTGAGGCTAAAAGATTGGAAACAAGGAAGTTAGATTAGTAGAAACATAGTATTAGGAGAAAGAGTGCCAATCCAATGTCTGGTAAAAACCAGAGCAAGAATTGTCTAGAATTGTGGCAGGTCTAAGACAAATATATGGAAAGAAACATAAAATGGAAGATCCTGCTTATCAAAATGGGAAATGGGAGCTAATAATGGCCAAACCACTTAACAAGATATATATATATATATATATATATATATATATATATATATATATATATATATAACTGCCTTTCCATCTATATGCCCTCTTTTGAGGATCTTTTGCTTTGGGAACGTTAGTTGGGTCATTACAGCCCTAATAATTTAACTTAAATACTCTACCAAATATTTAATTCTTATCTAAATTTTACCAAAAACAATGATACAGAGAAAATGATCACAGACTTGGCAGTTAGACAAGTCAGGAATAGGAATACCAGCTCCATCACTTACTGGCAATGTAACCTTGACTAAGTCACAGTGTACAGATTGACCCTACTGGTTAGTGACTAAACCTCTTCAGGTTCAAAGTCCAGGGCTACTATTTATCATGTATGCCACCCTGGCTAAGTTACTTAACCTCTCTAATTCTCCATTTCTTTATCTTTAATATAGGATTATTGGTGATGATGATGATGTAGATAGATAGCGATAGATAGATAGATAGATAGATAGATAGATAGATAGATAGATAGATAGATAGATACTATATACAAATAAAGCCCTTATCAGTTTCCAGCATATAGAAAACATTAATAAATATGAACCACCATTATTAAGTTACTTAACTTCTCTGAATTTGAGCTTGTCGTCTATATAAGTGAAGTAACATATTCTACTATGTATTTTCAAGAGTAGAATAAAGGAGAGTAATAAAGTACCTAATACAGCCATTAAGTCCCTTTCCCAGTCAAAGCCTAAGTCTTCTCTGGACCTTCCCAGTGAGTACTTCTTGGTCTAAAGTGTATTTTCTATACTATCATTTGACTTTGAACATTTACAGGCCTAAAACAATTGCTCTATGTTTGCAAGTTTATGTGCTATTTTTGTAACAATGACTATAAAAGCACACCTCAGAGATATTGCAGGTTCAGGTCCAGACCATTGTAATAAAGCAAATATCAAAATAAAACAAGTCACACAAAGTTTTTCTTTTCCCAGTGCATTAAAAAGTATGTTTACACTACACTGCAGTCTACTAAGTCTACAATGGTATTACGTTTTAAAAAAAATGTATACCTCTTAATTAAAAATGCTTTATTGCTGCCAGGCATGGTGGCTCATGCGTGTAATCCCAACACTTTGGGAAGCTAAGGTGGAAAGATCACCTGAGGCCAGGAGTTCAAAACCAGCCAACCTAAAATCAACCGAGTGAGACCCCTGACTCTAGAAAAAAAATTTTTTTCATCCCTTATTGCTGAAAAATACTAATGATCATCTGAGCCTTCAGTGAGTAGTAATATTTTTGCTGGTGGCAGACTGTGCCTTGATGTTGATGGCTACTGACTTAACAGGATAGTGGTTGCAAAAGGTTGGGGTGGCTGTGGCAATTTCTTAAAATAAAACAAAAATAAAGTTTGCCACATCAATTGACTCTTCCTTTCACAAAAGATTTCTCTGCAGTGTGCAATGCTGTTTGATTTTTTAGCATTTTACCCATAGTAGAAATTCTTTCAAAATTAGAGTTAATCCTCTCAAATCCTGCACTGCTTTATCAAGTAAGGTTTATGGAATATTCTCAATTCTTTACTGTCATTTCAACAATGTTAACCAGGAGTAGATTCCTTCTCAAAGAAACCACTTTCTTTGTTCATCCATAAGAAGCAACTCTTCACCTATTCAAGTTCGATCATGAGATTGGCAGCAGTTCAGTGCCGTCTTCAGGTTCCACTTGTAGTTCTAGTTCTCTTGCTATTTCCACCATATTTGAAGTTACTTTTTCCACTAAAATCTTAAACCCCACAAAGTCATCCAAGAGAGTTAGAATCAACTTATTCCAAATATCAGTAATGTTGATATTTTGGCCTCCTTACATGAATCACAAATGTTCTTCATGATATCTAGAATGATGAATCCTCTCCACAATGTTTTCAATTTACTTTGACCAAATCCATCAGAGGAATCACTATGGCAGCTACAGCCCTGGCCCAAAAGCTCCTTCAGCTGATAAACAACTTCAGCAAAGTCTCAGAATACAAAATCAACAAACAAAAATCAGTAGCATTCCTATACACTAACAGCCATCAGGCCAAGAGCCAAATCAGGAGCATGATCCCACTCACAATTACCACAAAAAGCATAAAATATCCAGGAATACAGCTAACCAGGGAGGTGAAAGATCTCTACAATAAGAACTACAAAACACTGCTCAAATAAATTAGAAATAGAACAAATAGAAATATTTGTTCAAACAAATATCTCAAACAAATAGAAATATTACATATTCTATGTTCATAAATAGGAAGAATCAATATTGTTAAAATGGCCATATTGCCCAAAGCAATTTATAAGTTCAATGCTATTCCTATCAAACTACCAATGACATTCTTCACAGAACTAAAACTATTTCAAAATTCACATGGAATCAAAAAAGAGCCCAAATAGCTAAGGCAATCCTAAGCAAAAACAACAAAGCTGGAGGCATCATGCTACCCAACTTCAAACTACACTACAGGGCCACAGTGACCAAAACAGTATGGGGTATAAAAACAGACACATAGACCAATGGAACAGAATAGAGAGCCCCAAAACGGGGCCACACATCTACAATGATCTGATCTTCGACAAAGCTGAGAAAAACAAGCCATGGGGAAAGGACTCTGTATTCAGTAAGTGGTGCCGGGATAACTGGCTAGCCATATGCAGAAGATTGAAACTGAACCCCTTCCTTGCACCATATACAAAAGTCAACTCACGATGGATCAAAGACTTAAATGTAAAACCCAAAACTATAAAAACCCTGAAAGACAACCTAAGCAATACCATCCTGGACATAGGAACAGGCAAAGATTTCATGACAAAGATGACAAACACAATTGCAACAAAAGCAAAAATTGACAAATGGCAGCTAATTAAACTAAAGATCTTCTGCACAGCAAAAGAAACTATCAAGAGAGTAAAGAGACAACCTGCAGAATGGTATAGAATTTTTGCAAACTATGCATGTGACAAAGGTCTAATATCCTGAACCTATAAGGAGCTTATACAAATTTATAAGAAAAAAAAAACAATCCCATTAAAAAATGGGCAAAGGACTATTCACAATAGCAAAGACTTGGAACCAACACAAACGTCCATCAATGATAGACTGGATAAAGAAAAAGTGGCACATATACACCATGGAATACTATGCAGCCATAAAAAAGGATGAGTTCATGTCCTTTGCAGTGACATGGATGAAGCTGGAAACCATCATTCTCAGCAAACTATCACAAGAACAGAAAACCAAACACCACATGTTCTCACTCATAAGTGGGAGTTGAACAAGGAGAACACATGGACACAGGGAAGGGAACATCACACACAAGGGTCTGTCAGGCAGTGGGGGGCTGGGAGAGGGATGTCATTAGGGGAAATACCTAATGTAGGTGACAGGTTGATGGGTGCAGCAAACTACCATGTCACATATATATCTATGTAACAAAACTGCACGTTTTGCACATGTACCCTAGAATTTATAAAGTATAATAATAATAAAAGAGTGGGCAAAGGAATGAATAGATACTTTTCAAAAGACATACATGCAGCCAATGAGAATATGAAAAAAAGTTCAACATCACTGATCATAAGAGAAATGCAAGAAACTATCAACAGAGTAAAGAGACAACCTGCAGAATGGTATAGAATTTTTGCAAACTACCCATGTGACAAAGGTCTAATATCCAGAATCTATAAGGAACTTACACAAATTTACACGAAAAAAAAAATCCCATTAAAAAGTGAGCAAAGGAATGAATAGACACTTTTCAAAAGAAGACATGCATGCAACCAACGAGCATATGAAAAAAAGTTCAACGTCGTGGTGGCTCACGCCTGTAATCCCAGAATTTTGGGATGCCGAGGCGGGTGGATCACGAGGTCAGGAGATCGAGACCATCCTGACTAACACAGTGAAACCTCATCTCTACTAAAAATACAAAAAAATTAGCCGGGTGTGGTGGTGGGCTCCTGTAGTCCCAGCTACTCGGGAGGGGAGGCTGAGGCAGGAGAATGGCGTGAACCCAGGAGGCGGAACTTGTAGTGAGCCGAGACTGAACCACTGCACTCCAGACTGGGCGACAGAGCGAGACTCCATCTCAAAAAAAAAAAAAAAAAGTTCAACACTGATCATAAAAGAAATGAAAATCAAAACCACAATGAGATACCAATCTCACACTAGTCAGAATAGCTATTAAAAAGTAAAAAATATAACAGATACTGGCAAGGGTGCAGAGAAAAAGGTAAACTTACACATTGTTGGTGGGAGAGTAAATTAGTTTGACCATTGTGGAAATGAGTGTGGCGATTCTGCAAATACCTAAAAACAGAACTACTATTCAACTCAGCAATCTCATTACTGGGTATATACCCAAAGGAATATAAATCATTCTATCATAAAGACACATACACACATACATTCATTGCAGCATTATTCACAATAGCAAAGACATGGAATCAACCTAAATGCCCATCAATGGTAGACTGGATAAAGAAAATATGGTACACATACACCACGGAATACTATGCAGCTATGTAAAAGAATTATATCATGTCCTTTGCAGGAACATGAATAGAGCTGGAGGCCATTATCCTTGGCAAACTAATGCAGGAACAGAAAACCAAATACTGCATGTTCTCACTTACAGTTGGGAGCTAAAAAATGAGAACACATGCACACATATAGGGAAACAACAGACATGGTGGTCTACTAGAGGGTGTAGGGTGAAAGGAGGGACAAGAGCAGGAAACATAACTAATGAGTACTAGGCTTAACATCTGTGTGACAAAATAATCTGTAAAACAAACCCCCACGACACAACTTTACCCACATAACATTTTAAATTCATGTACCCCGAACTTAAAAGTTTTTTTAAATGTATTTGTTAAACAATGAAATGTGAAAGTTGAAACTACTCTTTGATCCATGGGCTACAGAATGTTGTTTTAGCAGGCATGAAAACATCATTAATCTCTTTGTAGCTACAATCTCCATCAGAGCTCTTGGGTGACTAGGTTCCTTGCCAATGAGCAGCAATATTTTGAAAGGCATCTTCTTTTCTAAGCAGTACCTCTCAATAGTAGGTTTAAAATGTTCAGTAACCCATGCTGTAAATAATGTGCTGCAATCCAGGCTTTGTTGTTCCATTTAGAGAGCAAAGGCAGAGTAGATTTAGCATACTTTTTAAGGGCCCTAGAATTTTTTGAATGGTAAATGAGCATTAAATTCAACTTAATGCTACCAGCTACACTAGCCCTTAATAAGAGTAAGCCTGTCCTTCAAAGATGTGATGCCAGCCATTACCTTTTCTCTAGCTATGAAGGTCACAGATGGCATCTTCTTCCAATAGAAGGCTCATTGCTATTTCATCTACATTGAAAGCTGTTGTTTAACGTAGCCATCTTCACCAATGATTTTAGCTAAATCTTCCGGACAATGCTGAAGTTTCTCCACTAGCACTTGCTGCTTCATCTTGCACCTTTATATTATAGAGATGGCTTCTTTCCTTTAACCTCATGAACCAACCTCTGCTAGCTTCCAACTTTTCTTCTGTAGCTCTCTCACCTCTCTCAGCCCTCACAGAATTGAAGAGATTTAGGGCCCTGCTCTGGATTAGCTTTTGCTTTAAGGGAATAGTGTGGCTGGTTTGATCTTCCATTCAGACCGCTAAAACTTTCTCCACATCAGCAGTAAGGCTGCTTCATTTTCTTATCATTCATGAGTTCACTGGAGTAGCACTTTTCATTTCTTTCAAGAATTTTTCCTTTGTATTCACAACTTGGCTATTTGGCGCAAGACACCTAGCGTTCAGCCTATCTCGGCTTTTGACCTGCCTTCCTCACTAAGCTTAATCATTTCTAGCTTTTGACTTAAAATGAGAGATATGTGACTCTTCCTTTCACTTGAATACTTATAGGTCATTGTAGGGCTATTAATAGGCCTAATTTCAATATTGTTGTATGTAGGGAAATGGGGGAACTGAAGAGAGGGAGAGATATGGGAATGGCTGGTGAGTAAAGCAGTCAAAACACATATAATATTTATTAATTAAGTTTGCCATAGTATATGGGTGCAGCTTGTGGTGCTCCAAAATAATTACATAGCAACATCAAAAATCACTGGTCACAGATCATCATAACAGATATAATAATAATAATAGTTCGAAATATTGCAAGAATTACCAAAATATAACACAAAAACATGAAGTAAGTACATGCTCTTGGAAACAGGGCACCAATAGTCTTGTTTGACACAGGGTTCTGCAAATCTTTCTTTGATCAGTTAAAAAAAAAATCTATGAAGTACAATAAAGCAAGGCATACCTGTAATCTCCTTGTAGTGGGAATCTATTGTATTTTCTATGTAATGTCTCATTCACCTTCTGGTAATCCCAGGATGTTATACAATTCTGATCTTTGTATGAGGGATCATGCACTGCTCTGCTTGAATCTGTATGCTTCTTGTAGAAGTGAATTTACTACTAATTCCAGGGATGATGCATATAACTCTGATCTTAGTAGTCAAAGCAGCCCATTCCTTTGGTCTTCGGGCTGGCTCAGAAATGGAACGTGACCTATTCAGAGCCAATGGGATCTAGTCTGTGGATTTTGCTATGTATACAAAAAGAGAGGCATGTGATTCTTCCAGTTGAACTTGAACCTAGGAGTATATAGGCCTGGAACTCCTTATTACCATGTGGAACCTAAGAATAAACCACCATGAGGATTTATACCATAATAATTCAATTTCAATAATGGCAAAAAGCAAAAAAAAAAAAAAAAAAAAAAAAAAAAAAAAAAAAAAAAAAAAGATTTTCCAAAAATAACCTGAATTTGAGGTTTTGAAATAAAGAGATTCCACAGTAGTAGTTCAGCTTCATCTTTCTATAAGTAAAGCCTTATTTTTAAATCTCTACTTGAAAGCACTTTGAAGATCAAGGTTTCTCCTTTTGTTAATTATTCATTGTCTTGCTTGTATTTGCAGATGCTTTTGATTTCGTGCTATAATCTTCAATCTGAATATATGATTCAACTATGATCCAACCAAATGGAAAATAAAATCGTATTTGTAAACACATAATGTCAGGAGAAGGGAAGCATGAGCACTTTAGGAATAATATTTTTGCCTAAAGAAATACAAAGCTTCAGCCTATATCATGACTATGATAGGTGATCAATTCCCCTATTATTTGGCAATTCTCAAAAACAATTTAGTTATCTGTGAGAGGTCTTACTTAAAAACAAATATCAGAGAAAGGGGAAGAAAAAACTCAAACTATTATTTTCTTTATTATCTGTATTCTGAGTAATTCCTTAGGATTATTTAAAAATAATATAGCTTATGGCTTAGTTTTTCAGAAAGAGTTCAGAATAAACTCTTAAAAACTGATTTTAAGATTCTGATTTGCAGTGCCCCCTTAATAAAGTAATTTTAACCAAATTACATAAAGTAGAGATTAGTAGTCCACTTTTAATATACTTGATATTAGAATTATAATCTATCAAATCCCAAGTGCTAAGCCCTACATTATCTCCTATGTAAGTCCAATGACGACAGTATATTCAGGCATTACTTTACATATCAGAAAATCATTCAAGGTCCTAAATTTAATATAATCATTAAAATAAGATATAAGAATTGCAGTGTTTCAAATAGAAAGTAGGAGAGGAACTTAAGGATCTAACATCTTCCTTGGCATATAAATTTATAATCTATAAACAAAATACTGATACATTGATAGAG